>NW_011942149.1:3326298-3329324 GCF_000187425.2 Metarhizium robertsii ARSEF 23 | reverse complement strand
GGGGGGGTATGATGAAGATGAATTCAAGTTAGTTCCAAGTTGTTTGCTGATGATGGACAGTGGGTGGTGATGCGATATATCGGGCCGTATAGCAAAATGGAGTTTCGCACAGTGTAGCCGGGGCACTAGTCGCAAAAACAGGCTGGGCTGGAAAGGGCAAGGCCAATTCCAGCATCGCGTATACGTGTCATTGCTTACTACGGCGTTCACTGTGGTAGGTGATCAAGGTAACAAAAAGCATAGTGGTGATGTGCAGTGGATAAAGTGCGGGCCAGGATGCGTGATGTCAACATAACAGTGGATTATTGTATAATGGATGTGGAAATAAATAACCAATGACCAAGTACATACGCAGGTACGGAGAACGGAGCAAAAGCGACCGCATGCACAAGTGAGCAGTTGACAGCTGGAGCTAGCAGGGGGCCACCTGGGGCCGAACGACCAGGTGTTAGGTGCCTAGGTACCTACCCAGGCAGGTCAGTGACGACTGGGGTCGGGGGTACGACATCTGGAGGCACATGGATGGCACTTGACATGCACTGGGCACTTTGCGGCATGGGAGGCACCCTGTTGCCTGTCTAGTCTGTAGATTGATTGCACCTTCCCAACATGAAGGTTACAGGGGCCACCTGGGGGCGGGACCTGCACATGTGCTCTATGGAGTAGCCAACTACTTTACCCAGGTACCTAAACCAGACCGCACTTCTGGGAACGTGAAGTGAGAGTGTCCATGTCTGACTGGACTGGTCTGGTCTGGTGCTTTATTTATTCCCTCTAGTGCTACCAGACGCAGCCGCGGTCCAACATGGAACATTCGCCAGTCAGTCCGTGTCTCGTCCACGGTAGCGACTTGGTAGGTCCCCGGTAACCTGTGGTTGACCGAGGCAAGCACCGACATTGAAGCAACATTTCGCCTGCCTCTCCACACCTATATCCATCCATCCGGATATTATCACATCGCAGGCCGTTAGTTCGTCACGGTTATACATAGACCAACTAGCCCCCTAGTCAGCCGCTAGAAACAGCCTCGCTCAAGCCTCTATCGCTCGCATTGCCATCTTGAGTCGCCAATTTAGATGCCGCCGCCGCCGTTTCGCCAAGTGGCCCCCCGTTTTTCGAACCAGAAGATCAACCGGCGCGGGCGCCTTTTTAGTCGCTATGCCTGCCCACCTTTCCCCCTCGAACTACTTAGTCCTGGCTTTGATTCTGACTCTGTTTCTATTTCTAGTTCTGGATCTAGTATCTAGTTCCCATGGCGCCGTCCCAGGGCTCAGAGAACAGCGTCGGCAACCCGATCCGAACTTGCACACGCCCCCCCTCCGTTGGTGTCGGGTGCTAACGGCAGCCAGCGATGAATGAAGCCATGTCCTGCCCGCGCATCATGGCGTGCTTGATCGTGTTCCCGTTTTAGTTTCCGTCGACTAGTCACAAACTGGGGAAATTATCCAGATCGATCTACCGAGTAGTCGGCAACGAAACCATGTCTATGGGGCAGGGTGGTGCAATTCACCATTTCCATCGACGTTGCGGTTCCTCAACGTGGTCAATCCTTTCTGCAATTGGGTCGCCTTGGTGGGTCGCTCCGCTGGTAACCTGCAACGTCGAGAAACAAGATAGATTCTATATAATTACACTACATAGCTTTGAAAACCAGCAACCATTATAAAAAAAAATTGATTGACGAATCGGCTGCACTTGCACTAGTCTCAAGACTCTGTTTTCAGCCACCCTTCACGCCGTCCCAGGGCCACGGTGCACCTGACGTCTTCCCACATTCAATCTTCTCTCCTTGGGGGGGGGGGGCGCCCCCTTTGCACCTCACCTGCTTTTTCCAAGTCTCCAGTTCCTCGTGTGACGAAACTCCATCTTCGCTCTACGCCGTGTACAACCACCATGCACACATTTTTACCTGCACGCTTCGCTCATGCAGACCAAGACTTGCTCCTTGGGCCCTGAACTTGAGCTACCAGACTCTTTCTTCACACCCCCCTCCTTCTCCCTTTCCCCTTCCCCCCTTTCCCGTCCCGTAACATCCTGGCATCCGAGCAAGGCCAATCGGGCACCTGCACGGCTCTCGTTTTGCGTATAGCCTCGTTACACAACCTCGTGCTAGTTCCCGCGTTGCTTCCAAAACCGGACATCTGGACCTCCCCGATATTGCTGGCCAGCCCGGCAACATTGCCAACCATTGGCTACCTACCTGTTGGTTCCGTGGCCTTGGACTCGACTAGTATGTAGTACCTATGTCTAAGTTTGGACCCCAGAGCGCACTTGGACGCACCTACCACCAGCCATTGACGTGATCTCAATCAAGCTGACAAGTCTGGTACCTTGCTGCTGTACGTACATATGTACTCCGTGGGGGTACGTCTTACATGTAGGTACTTACTCTACGCAGTAGCAGTGCCTGGCAGAAGTCAGTACGCAAAAGCCTCGAAAATGATACACAACATTTGAACTGCCTCGGCCTGTCGGGTGCAAGTGCAAGAATGCAACTCGGCATCCATCGGCGCCGTCACGCAGGATATATCCCCAAAGACCAGAAGCCGTCATGGCCGACACTCTACCCCGAGCACACCCTCCCTGCTCACCCAAGTCCGTATCGCCGTACTACCTACCTGCTCTTCGCGTGTAACCACCATCGTCACCCTGCTGTCTTGCAGACCACCCGTCACACGAACAATCTCCCTCCCTCCGCCTCGTGGCCTTTTCCTCCGCCCACCGTCGCCGTGTCATGCACACGCCTCTTTGCTTTCCCTGACTGGGATGCCTGCCCCCTTCCAAAAGCTGTCAGTCGAGCGGATTTGCCCCTTCAGGCCAAGCAGAGTAAGTACCTAGGTACCTAGGTAGATAAATGGCCAGTGAGCATCATACACGGCGTGGCAGAGACAGGCGCGGCTGGTGGTGTTTATTTCTGAGCATTTGATTTTTTTTGATTTTTTAATTTTAATTTTTTTTCGTATCACGTCAACCTGATTGTCAGACGACCAGTGGGCCCCCCCCCCCCCCCCCCCCCCCCCACCCAA
>NW_011942149.1:3238630-3326282 GCF_000187425.2 Metarhizium robertsii ARSEF 23 | reverse complement strand
AAGCCTCTTCTCCTTGTGACACCACGACCGCTGCCCTGGGACCTGAGATCGATCTACTAATATGAATCACGGGACATGGTTGCGTCGTCACCGCAGCCGCGTGGGGTGGCTTGCTTTTTGTCTTCCGAAACTCCCCAGTGCCAAGGAGGTGGATCGCGAAGACCGACGACGACGACGACGACGACAACGACAATGACAACCACCACCACCCAACTCCTCGAATCCACCGCCACTCGCAAACTAGCTTCTGACTGCCGTCGTCATCTCGGTCAAATTTCCCTGCAGCTCACTCGCTGTGCATTGGACAGCTAGCCGGACGACGCAAACGACGCGCGTGCTTCTCTCATGTTTGTTTTTACAGAGACGAATTGTATGTAACCTTGGTGTCATGACATGCATTCTTCATCACAAGCTACCCCAGCACGTACCAAGTGTAGGAGCGTCTCTGCAAAATGTATATTTGTACGCTCTTTTTAGTGAAAAACATTAGTTTGCAATTATGAACATGTCCATCTCGTCTTCGCTTCTGCTCCATCCCGCACTACCATCATATATCTTGGTGCGTTTTCGTCCAACGTGATTCCTGTACTTCTGGCATTGCCATTATAGTAGCAAATACATGGGGAACAGGCTGCCACCTCTTCCTCTTCTTCTTCTCTCTGTCTCTTTTCTCTTTCTCTCATTCCGCCACTTCATTAAGGTTAACGTCATCATCGGTCTAAAAACCGGGTATTGCACCGTCATCGTTAGTCCTCTGCGTCAGAGTCTGTGTCGGCACGCATTACTTCATCTTCTTATAAAGACTCTCCTCCCAGAATTGCCTTGCGGCACAGAAGGTATACCCTCCACAAAAGAAGAGGTTTCGCTTCATCACGCCATCTTTTCATATCCTAACATCCCTAATGCGCCAGGTAATCAAATTGACCACCGTAGTCTCGTGAAATAATGCCCTCTACCTCCCATGCACCATAAAACAATGCAAAAGTTAACTCAACCTTTCTCCACCCGCCCACCCAGCCATTTCCCCAGGAAATAATCGCGAAAATCAAAAGTTGCGTCATGGCGAATGAGAAAACCAATCAACGTCATACTAATGGGAGAAAATGGGCAAGTACCATAAGAGTAAGAAATAAGAAAACAAAAAACACTAAAGGAAAGTATGCAATAAGAAAACGGTTAAAAAGAATTCAATAAGGGACAAACTCCAACCATTATGGAAGGCTGAAAGCCTCTTGAGGCTAAATATATGTGTGTCCAAAGACAAACCATGAGAGCTCTTCACCCCAATACAAAACGTACAACAGTCGAGAGTCCTGTTGAGGGTATATCCGACCCGTCCGCCCTTTTCTTCGAAAAATCTGAACGCCGAGAGCCGCTCCACCGCCATTGCTTGAACTGGTGTCCTCCTACGGAGGCAACTAGGCCAAGGAGAGAGTTTCCCGCCAATCATGGCAATTATGAGTTGAGAGAAATATGCGGATTCGTACAGTGGCCCAGTATTTTACAAGTCATGATTCCGGTCTGTTGGTACCCCAGGTAACAGCCACTTGCCTTCGGTCACCAAGAACACGCCACCCTAATGACTTCCAGGAGGGCCGCCATTAGCTGCGAGTGCATGTCAGTATCCCTCCCGATTTTAATCCCATGTCATCATTTTCGACTTACACTGGTTGTACATGCTTTGGGTAGGCTGGCCGTATGGCGAATGAGGCTGGTAGTTTGGGTACATGTGGCCGGCACCATAGTCTGCAAGCTGCTGTTGGGGGACTGCTCCTGACGGAGGAGCTGGATACTGATTTGGTTGATAACCAATAGGAGGCAGCTGAACAGGTCGAGAGCCTGGGTAGGTTGAAGTTGGAGGAACATCAGGGCCTTGGTCTGGTCCACCGTTGTGCGCTTGTGCGGCGGCAGCAGCGGCACGGTGTCGCTCTTCCTCAGCCTTACGCTGTGCCTCTTCCTCCTTCTTGCGCTGTTTCCATTCCTTGCGGATCTCCTTGAATTCTGAAAATGAAAGGTTAGCATGCAAGTCAGTCGGGTTGGTTGTAGGCCAAAGTACCTTCAGGGGTTCGTTTCTGCCCGTGGGATTGCATGGTGACGTGAGCATTCAAGTGGTTCAGCGTGCCGTAAGCCTTTTCGCAGCCATTCCAACCACACTTGTACATGCGCTCAATTTCTTCATATCGTCGGCGGGGGCGCTTGTGCTGCTGCGCTCCAGGAATTGGCACAAACGAGTAAACCTCAAAAGCCAGTCATGTTAGCCATATGTGACATAGATTACGTTGTCTGGCGGTCCTTTCCGAAAAGGGGCGGGCTGGAGGCTAGTCCATTGCTGCGCTGTGCTGTGGCGAGGGGCCAAAAATAGAGTTCAACACTATATTCGGTGACGACTCGATCGCAGCCACGCCAAGTTCTTTTCCAGACTAGGCGACCAACATCGCGGAGGAAGCCATGCAAAAGTTGTTCCATTCTAAAACTTACCTGATTTGGCCTTTGTTGAGCCTGCTGTGAGGCCTGAGAGGGCGAGTACACAGGGTGCCCAGACGCAATTTGACTATGCTGAGAGTAACCCGTCCAGTCGGGACGAGGCTGCGCATATATGCCACTGTTTGTATGGGAGTAATTGTGCGTCATGTCTGGATTTGTACCGTATGGTGAATGTTGGCCGTAAGGGTAAGTCGGGCTAGGTGCCGCAATGGACGGGTCTATAGGCACTCCGGTGTCAGAATGAACGGTATGGGCTTGATGGTTTCGCCCATCCTGCTGGGTAAATGACGGACTGTTTTGTTGCTGCGCCATACCTCCGCTGCCGGTGCCGGTCGCTGGATGGTATGAACGCTGGATATGCTCCTGGAAGGTTCCTGATCGCGAGGACTGAGGGTACACGCCGTACTCAGACGTAGGTGTCGCCGAGGTCGGATAGCTGACTTCTTGCTTGACGGGATACTGCGCACCTGACGCGTGATCTGCAGCCGAACCTTCAGAATGATTGTCGCCGAAGCTGCTTGGGTAGGGCGAGGGCAAACCTGTCTGCGAGTAGTCGTGAACAGGTCGGTCCATAGAGGTACGACTAGTCCGGAGGTTGCGTAGAGTCGCCAAGTCAGTCAAGTTCAAGTGCCGCAAAGAAGCTCCAAGATGTGCCAATCGGCCAACACCAGACTTGTCTATGCTGGTAGAGAGGGGCGAAAAATAAAAGACAAAGTAGCAACCGGGAGGGAGCGATTCCGCGAGGCGATGTATAAATCGACGGATGGGCCGTTCACTTTCCGAGTGTCCGGCTGGCGTCTGAGTGAGGACGAGATTGACAGCCCAGAGAAAGAAGAGTAAATGTTGCAAGTAGCAAGTTGAAGGACGAAAGAGGGGAGAGTTGATGAGGATAAAAGTGATCCCTGTTCAGGCGGATATATGGCGTATGTATATACCCCGTGGTGGGTTAGATGACGGTTCCTGGTGGCAGGCTGATGGACAATGGCGGCAGCAGTGCAAGTCCGTAATTGTACTGGTACTTGGGGATGGCGCCCGTGCAAGCGGCCAAAATGGAGGTTTATAGTCTATTTCCCAAAGGTTGATTGATGACACCAGGAACAAGACCGAGTACTTTTGAGACGGATCTCTGTCGCTGGGGACGGGGGTTCCAAGGATGTTTGCACACAGTCGCCCACGATCAGAGGATAAAGTCGAGGGGCTAAGATGGCTTTGAACCAGATTGCGGAGCGCGACACTAATATAGTGCAGTATCGATTGTGGACTCTGCCGAGCGCCCAATTCCAACTGAGCCTAGCGCCTGACTCGAGATGGGACCTGCTGGGACCTGCTAGGACTTTGCTGGGACTGGAGGGGGGGTGTGAACGCAACAGATTGTCTTCGGCGATGAACTCTGACCGCAGCAGAGAGTCAGTCAGGGTGAAAAACAGCCCGAGGTCGACTCGGGAAAATGCGCAAAACCGCTGAGATGCGCAATTCACGTCAGAAAACCACAGATCGCAGGGCAAGCTTCGGCCGCAAGGCTTGAGGCTTAAAGCTGGAGGCGCGATGCTTCAGGCGTGAAGCGGGCAGGAGGCCGGGAGGGCACTGGTCTGGTGCGCTTTCCTGTGCGTCTGTTGCCTAGTTGCAAGTTGCGTGCGTGCTCGAAAAATGAGAATGTGTGGCAGCGGCCGAGGCAGCGATAATTGTTGTTATTGTTGTGCAGCAGCGCGATGCGGGACCCGAAGAAATTTGATACGGTCTGGTGCGCTGGCGAGGCAAAAATAATGAACAACGGGGACCTTGAGTAATGAAGAAGACAAGCGGAGCAATTGGGCGCGGCCCTCGGAGCTTGTGCACCAGAGGCTGCTTGGGATAAGACAGGACAAGAAGACGGTGGGCCGACTCCAGATAGTACTCAGTCAGCGACCCGACGGCAAATGCTCAAGGGCAAGTGACGGCCAAATTATGCTGGTGCCAATCAAAGACACGGCCTCAACCAGACACGGCGTGCAAGCACGGGATGCGCGCTCTTGAGGCCTCGCGCAGACAGGACGGACGGACACAAGAGTCCTCCTATGCGAGCCAAGTCTGGTGTTACGGCTCCGTGTCTCCAAGAAAATTAAGTCAACTGTGAATCGATGATAGCACGGGCAGGCGAGAATTTTGAATGCAGAGGTCAATCAATGCATTTGTAATGGATGGCAAAGAGAGAGAGAAATCGGGCGGCCGACTTGGCAGAGGCAAAGATTACATGTACGGGCCGACGACAGATGCAGGCTGCGAAGGGCTGGACCACCAAACACATCAAACATGAACAACACATGAACATCATGTCGGGGCCACGGAAAACCACGACAGACAGACGTGGGGGAACCACACAATCAGAACAACGGATGGAACCCAGTGATTGGGACCAGCGGGAGGACTCTGGAGTGGTGGGCTTTTCGTCTCTCGTGGGATTTGCCTATTACACAATACTGCTCCGTTCGAGATGGAAGCAGCGGTATTGTGTGTGGACAGGGGAGGGGGTGTGAGGCGAAAAATCGGGTTATTTCCGTCGTAGCGCGAACCTGATGAGAGGCAGAGAAGATGCAAATGGCACTTGATGGCGATCCGGCGAGCTGGACGAGGCACGCGGGTTGGCACGCTACGAAAAGAGAAGCTGGCTCAATCCGGAACATGCTACAAATCAGTGGGTGATGAGTGACGCCGTTTATTCAGTGACCTTTATGTTGTTGATGATGTGTATGATGAATGTTAATGATGATGGCCATCATGATGATGATGATGATATGCTATTGGTGTTGTTTGTTGCTGCTGCTGCTGCTGCTGCGGATACTATGGAAGGAAAGTCATGATGACGGTGATGACAATGGAAGGTGAGGTCAAGGCGGTGGCAGCCAAAATTAATGCGGCCTGTATTCGTGGGCGAGGTGTAAACCACAAGCGCGAGATCTTCAGCCCTGCTTGGTCATTTGTCACTGTCTTGAGGCCCTCTGGGACATGGAACCAATGAATGACTCGGTCAGTCGTTCAACAATGACATCAGCCAGAGGGTAAAGCATAGAAAAAACAAGGAAAAGGTAGGGAGGCGGCGTATCAGGAAGAATGCAAAAAGGAAAGAGAAAAAAAAACTTCGCCGAGAAGGAAAAAATCAAGACAGAGCAAGACCTGCATCCTCACTGCGACTGGTGACTGGTGACTGTTCCAGACGGGGACACCGATGAGGCGATAGAGGAGGTGAGGTGGACGGTAGCAACCTTGACTTGACAACATTGAAGATCTGGTCAGGTGCTGCCGGAGGAGAAAGAGCCCTGTGAGCCCTGTGAGGTCACTGTAGCCCTCAACCCTGGAGCACTGAAAGGGCTTGCAGTGCATGGTGCCAGCGCTTACAGAACGCTCACGCGGGGGTGGCTGCAGCGATCCAACGGGGTGGGCGCACAAAGAGGATGGTGGGGCCTGCTGGGGCCAGCAACAACAGAGACCCTCAGTGTCCGCTCTTGCTGAGTGCTGATTCCTGGGAGAAATATCATTGATTAGTTTCCTGCCCCCTGTGGCTCTGTGGCTCTTGTGGCTCCCTGTGGCTCCCTGTGGTTCCCTGCTCACGGAGCCAGACGAACCAGGATGGCCGGCCCCTGCACCCCTGTAACTACCTACCTAGGTACCCAAGCACCTACGATACGACCAGACAGCCATACTCAAGTGCTACGTTGACCTAATACCATTGTACAGCCATACAACCCTTCTACCAGTCTGCTGGCTTCTGGGAGGTCAACTGCACATGTGGTCCTGTGACATTTTGGAGTCCCCCCGGCCGGCTTCAGCAAAGCCCGACAACATTGTGGCGGAGGGGCGTACAGGGTGCTCAGGTGCTTCGAGCAATCGCTCTCCACCCATTTGATCGAGTATTGCTCTCTTCCTCCCTCCTGAGTCGATGTCGACCGGGCCTTGGGCGTTGCTGCAACGTGCGCGAGTGGCTGCGTAGCTCGCTCTTTTACCATCATGTCCGTGCCGAAATTGTGGCAATTCTCAGACTGCAGGCCGTGTCCGCTGGCTGGCCACTATTACAGCCCTTTTCTGGTATTAAACTTTTTTGTTTTCTGGCCTGCCGGGGTGGGCGACTCAATCATTGACCAGGGACGGGAGAAATATTATACTACTGGCAAAACGTTGATTTTGACGCTGCTGCGAGCGTGTCATATCTCCAAGCTGCTATGCGTGTTGGCGTCTATGTATCGGTACTTGTCAAGCCGCATTCCTTCATCCCCAACCAAGTGACGTTCAATTCAGACCCTCGCGAGAAAGCTGGAATGGACAAGTAATCGGTATTTCGGTTTGTGGGTATCCCCAGTGATACAATAAGGCAGCCAGAGCGACAAAGAAAAACGTGGATGAAGATGTCCGAACTCCTGGTCTGCCCTAGACAGTGTCAAGTGCTCTTATAAGAACTGGGGGCACTGGGCCAGCTCCGTATTACAGTGGATATACATACATACCTATGTATAATGTTATATGTATGTATGTATATACAACATACATACATACATACGCTCAAGATGTATGTACTCTCTCCGTCGGAGCCGATTGCCCCGCGACCAGGGTTTTTTTATCCGCCGCGTTCGCACCTACAGACAACTTTGGAAGCTGAGACTTCAAAAGGTCTTGGCCACTGAAGTGGATTCTTGTTTTGCAGTGATAGCCGCCTGAAAAGAAACCCGTTTTGCCTGGGGACACTTGGGTGAATACCTCTCATACCTCATATGCCAACTCCAACGCCGGACAATCCAGTCTCTCTTTGCGCCATGCGGACGGAAGTCTTCTAACCTTCCTCCTTCTTGAAAAGCAATGATGGCATTGAAGAAGATGAATATACGCCAAGCGGAATCTCGATGGCATGGTTAATCAAAGACCAGTTCAACCCGCCAGGCCTCCCTCTATACAATACATTCGCTTCCCAGTCTGGGAGCTCGCGGCGAAGGACAAAATGGAACTCATTCAACACACAACATTGCGCTCCAATCACAGTTATGGTGGCTGGTTCCACCAGAAAGGGAGACTTCAACAGCGAGGGCGCGGGGAGGGTGCGAGGCTGACTATCACTGGCTGCGGATATCCTTGCGAGCTGGGGTGAGGGTGTGCAGACAGAGAGAGGGGAAGGGGTGGTCATTGTACGGATCGCAGGGTTTGTATTCAAGGCATCCTGTATCGCCCAGGTTGATGTCGATGTCGTCGTCGGAGTAAATGCCCATAATGGCGAATTTATTCGACTGGGCATTGGACTGTGGGGGGCGGACAGGAACCTTGACCGTTGGGCCATATCCCATGTTTCTTGTGCCATTGGCATTTCCTGCCGAATAGACCTGCTGCCTTGTCATTCTCGTGAACAATGTGAACCCGTCGAAGTGCGAAGTATCCATTTTTGCAGTCAGTATTTCGCAGTAAGATGTGAGCGCCGACCGAGATGCTCGTCTTGGCTGCTAACGGAAGTGGAAAAGAGGGGGATCCAGCCGTTCAGAAGGGCCAAGGGTTGGCTTGGTTACTTCCCCAGAGTTCCAACAACTTGGAGGCAATCAAGCAAGTTACCCAGGTAGAGTGCGGTGGTTGAAGACTGTCGACGAAGACGGTCGACGTGGAGAGACAAAGTCTGGCGCCATGATCACCGTGGCCGCGGTCTCGGGCACGTTTTGTCTGGTGTTAGGGCCCAGCAGGTCGGTTCACGGGCTCACGCTAGCCTATGTTACACAATCTGAGCCTCTCGACCTCGGTTTGTACTCTTTGCAGAGAATGGAGTGCCGGAGTACTCTCAACGGACTACTAGTCACTCGTGTTCCTGGATCAGGATTGTGGAGGCGGGTGAAGGGTGAGGGGGCCAGACTGGTTCCCAAAGCTCTGTGTGGTGTCAAGGTCCAACAGCCGCGTGGAAAGCCAATAAAGGCCGGCGAGACGAGACTTGGAGAAAGAAATTCATTGCCGATCCATCTGCTGAACGTCTGCAGGACAATCAATGTTTCTCGATTCGAGCCTCCAAGGCAGCCAGGTATTCAGCGACGCGAGTTGCGTCGGGTCTGCTGAGACAGTCGACAGGAACGCAAAAGTGGGCACTTGCACAATACAATAGGCTCCAGATGTCTGTTCTGTCTCGTGGTCAACGTGTTTGCAATTGGTAAATGGGGTGCGGTGATCTCAGTACTCCTTACAGGAACGAGCGGCCAACCGCTGCCCTTCGCTTGAGCAACCTTTTTGATGGTGTCGTGCGTGTCTGGTCTGTCTGGTCTAAGTTGGTCTTGTCCCGCAGCTGAATTTCTGGGCGATGATCTTCATCATCAACTGAAAAGGGAAAAAATATGGAACAATAATGAATTAAAAATTAAATGAAATAAGGGAGAGACGAGTTGGCCTTTGCCTGCGTCCGCAACGCAACGCAACCGCAACGGAGATACATATTGTAGATAGAGTCAAGTCCTAGCATCGAACATCAGTGGGGAGGGATGAGGCCAAAGTGCTGATGGCATGCCAAGCTCAGGCGAGCCACACGACTATCTCTCTCCTAATTGTTGCCGTCATATGTTGTTTCCATCTGCCAGATGGAGGCCAAGAGCGCGAGACTGTGTCATGGTGCCGTGATGGTGCCGTGATGGACAAACAGCCGCCACAGCGTCGACATGCATGCATAAGATGTGTGCAGGTGTCCACCCAAGACACGACGTGCACATGTGTGCCCTCCCCTCTTTCTTCCAGATGTCCCCACGGCGCTCCGTCAGGGCGGCCCAGAGAGACGTGCAGAGCTGCAAGCCAGGGTCAGCCACTTTTAGCAACACCCAAATTGCTCCAGGGCATCCACCGTCCCCAAGCCCACAACGCACCAGACCAGTATCACATCACGTCAGGAAGAACAGACGAAAGATTGATGTGCCTTAGCCTGCAGAGCCAGAAGAACGACTAGGAGATTAAGATGTCGGGAGTCATCCGGAAGCGCGTTGACGGCAAGCCCACCTTGATTGATTCAGCCAGTTTAGACTTGCTGCTAGTCGAAAGACGAAAAGGATCACGTCCAGTGGCATCCGCGTCCTGTATAGTGACCTCCACCAGAGTTTCGAAAACGAAAAAGGAAAAAAAGGGCGAGGTGCCCATGCCCGTGTCCGTGATATGCAGAGATGACGATTTGTTGTAGTAATTCTCACTGCGTTGTTATCGACAGGTTTGCGGCGGGCAAGGCGGCACCTCAACAAACACCTGCCCATGTCAGCATGTGTGAGGAGCTGATTGCGTCCAGATGTCAGGTCAGCAATCAACAACGGGCCAAGTGGGTCACGCCGGTGGTTGCGGTCTGCAAAGTTCCGTATGGTAGTTATGTGTCCAGCTAACCAGGGGTCGCCAGAGAAACTCGGACGCTCTCGACGAAACCAATCTCTTCGTATTAGTATTGCACAGACAATCAACTTGTCAGATGGCCAAGTGCATGCCCATGTCGGCCGAGGGCTCTTTACGCGATATCCGGCCTTCCACAATGATATCCACGATTCCTGGCTAAACCACCTCAAGCCACTTCCTGGGGTCAAGGCCAGACACTCTCAGCCCTTCATATAGTATTACTATGAGCAAGTACGGAGTATCACGCTGGATGTCCACCCAGCATCCCTGTTCTATAGTAACCATGCTCCCCTCCCCCCCTCTCTCTCCCCGGCTGCATCCCATCGCGACCTTGAGGATTGTCCAAAACAAGAACATGAGTGGTTTCAGTGCTGGATTCTCTTCCTCGCCTGCCTCAGGGTTGCCGCCGCATGGGCGACATTTGCGCGCCATTCCTGGACTAGGTTCAAGCCGTACTAATAGTCTGCAGATGCGATTCCAATACCCAGAATGCCCCATAATTCAGATCAGCATCTCATGGTCAAGGCGGAGAGTTTGGATATCAAACAGACCTATGGTCGAACAGTTGATGAATAGACACAGGAAACAGAGAAGCTCTTGTGCATGTAGCCTTCAACCGATGGAAAATTGCTTGTAAATGGGGAAAATGCAGCATCGGTACTTTGACCAAGAAACTGGAACAAATTTGAACGAGGCCGGGGCAAAAATGGGCGACTGTGTGGTATGAGATGTCGGGCGTATTCTGAAATATATCCGGCAGAAATGTTGATGTCGCAACCGCACACATGGCACTCGATGCCGCGCTCGTAGTCCTCGACCATTTCTTGAGCTCGGACGCTTTTCGAACTCGTATATCGTAGGGCCGGCGCGATGGGTGATGCTGAGGTCGCAGTTGAGAACAAACAATACCATTATGTTCCTGCCGTGGATGTCTTGATGCTGTTCGAGGCACCCCTTGTGGACAAGCACCAGACATTCTCACCATACCGCGTTGCGCCAAAACGTTCCAATGTTAAGTCGGATCGATCGCTCAGACAGCCCCACACAAAGCCAGTGCCATCTTTGCACTACATACTACATACATAACTTGCCACATACTCCGTACCGCATACCTCATACCACAGAATCTCCCAACCCCCAGTTGGTAGTACTCGTTCCGTACAGCAGCCACATGAGTGCCTCTGTCGGGTCGACGGACGGGGCCTGGTTGACCTCTTCTTTTTGTCAGGTCTATGTATAATTCATTAGCCTCCACACCTTATCCATGTCGCTCTTCGAGGAGTCACCCACCCTAAAACACAATGTCTTGATTTCCCCGGCGCGGCGACTTGCAAGTTCTCTTCGTGGTGCTTGTGCACTTGAGACATGAATGAAAACAAAAAAGAAAAAGAAAAGAAAAAAAGAAAATAAAAGAATAGAAACCAACAGGGATAAAACACGACCTGGGGATGGGGAATGGGTGATTACGCCGGATAATGGTTGTATATCGTGCCAGCAAGTTGAAGCAGCGGCTATTTTTGGCGCCATGGGCATTCTGAAAGCTGATGAATTGACATGATCAATTTCAACGTTAACCCAGCGAGCGCCGTCAATCTAGTGTGGGCTGCTGCAGCCCTGCAGAATGCGCCGGCCCCCTCCCCCCCTTCTCGCCAACTGGCAACTGGCCCTTCACAAGTTCCCCAGTTTCCTCCAAGCCCAAATGGTGCCACGCCCACTTTGACTACGACATGCCGACCAACTAGGGAGGTACCAACGTACCTACTCCATTCAAGACACACATAGAGTAAGTTGCGGGCTAAGTTGACCTTGGGTACATTTATCTCCACGCTTATGCACGACCCAATCAATACATTTGCGATTGGGCAGCCTGGCAGCTGCAGATGATCGTCATGCCTCTTTCGCCTTGTGGACTCTTTATGTATTTATTTCCCGTGCAATACTGTCCATTGAGAACCATGGACAAAAAAACAAATGAGCCGTGCACGGCTGCAATGGGCATGATGCGGCGAGGCGGGGGCGGCGAGTTGCCCAAAGACTTCGTTTTAGAACCATGTTCTAGCCTCATTTTCAAAAGATCAAACAGGAACATGAGAATCCCAGATGACCCTGCTATTCGAAACTCTCAAGTGCTTCTTCGCGCACCACCTGCCGTCATGGCCACATCTGGGCTTGGCGTTAGCGCCCAAGGGGAATATGCGGAAGATCTAGAGTTACTGCGGGGGAGAGAAGAAAGTCGGCGAGGAGATGCATGCATCAAGGTTGTTCGATGATACTCTCCGTATGCACATGGCCATCTAATGACGACCATGTTGACTGGTCGCGTCCGAATTCGACAAGACCTTGTCACCATCTGACATGACAGACCTGACATGACAGACCTGACGTGACTGGCATGACAGATATGACAGATATGGCGGGCACGACAGGCACGACGGACGGACACGGCAAGGCATGGCATGGAAATATGCACGTCCCGTACGTTCCAAACTCAGGAGCCCTCGGCGTACTTGCCTCGAAACATACCAGCCTACATGTACCTAGGTCGGTAGCTATTGGACCAACTCTGCATTTAGCCGGCTTTACCGCATGGTGCTGTGTCACGCCAAATTTCAGTATCCCTAAGACCGCATTCGCCAGAGCTGGAGAATTGATGCTGAACTCTTATGAGAACAAGGTATAATTCATTTCTCGACGTCGGCGCCAACTGCGCTTGTACGCTGCAGCCAGTTCTCAAGTCTATTTATCATAATAGAAAGCTTTAGAGAACACTAAAGGACTGGACATCAACGACTAGTGTCCACAGGGTACACGTGTAAAGCCATGTCAGGAATTCCTGCACTGCTTGCATTGCCTGCCTACTTAGACCTGCCTGCTTAAGTTCCAGTTCTTGGATGCAGAATACGGAATACACTTTTTGTCACTACGTGCTTTTGCGAGTTGGTGTCACTCACCCAAGTTGACCCAACCTGCATCTCGTCTCACGTGGGGTATCCACCGATGCGCGAACCCATCCATGCTCACGCCAACCTGGTCGTCCAAGTTCCAAGTTCCAAGTTCCAGGTCCCAGGTCCCAGGTCCCAGGCTTGCTCAGCTTATCGCTCTGTCCTTTTTACTACTGCGATGCCGAATGAAGAGCCTTGAATCTCAGGGCGTACAAACCTTTTCGAAGAGTCAACTGAACCAAATGTCACGGTTCTGGTCGGGACAGTCCACAATCACTGGGTTGACAAGCGTACCCGTCAATTTCATATTCAAAATGGCCACTGTAACACATGTGCATGCATGGCTGTGGAGTCTTGTCTCGTTCAGGTCGACGGTATCATGCTTTTTTGAACGTACGTTACTTGTCCTCGTTATTAGCCCCAGACTAACTGTTTTTAAGATCATCATGGACGGCAATCGCAAGGACCAATTACTTGAACAACATGTCGACGTAATATATGCAATAGCTATGGCAACAGTCCAGCGCTATTGTACTCAACCAGTTCGGGCACACACTAGGTGGGTAGGAGTCGGTGGACAAAACCAAACCGGACAACAACCATCCTTCCAAGCCACTACATGATCGATACACTCAGTCTTCTTCACAATTTCTCAGGCCCAGCAGGGGGACTGCAAAGCAGTAAACTTATTTGGTAGTACCCGCTCAAAGCAGGGCCAGCGAAATCCGTATTTGCCACTATACTGCTAGGAAATCTACTAAAACTAGAGCTGTCTACTTTAGCGTAATGGCCCATCCACATGGCGATCAATCCCCGAGAGTGTTGCAGCACAAGCCTCCAGGCGTTTCTGGAATATCTGGCTAGCTCGGCTTCCTTCAAAGTATTATTCCCGTTCGGACACTTGCAGTATATGTACAGTACGTGGGACATCAGACGAACCATGGGGTTCGTTGTGGAAACAACAAAAGGCACCAGCAAACGCCTCAACTCCACAAGAAAGACGCCCTCCTACCGTCCAGTTGAGGGATATGCTCCTTGACTTGTGGTGAAATGTTTCCCCTCGCGGCGACGGGGTTGCCCGGGGCAAATAAACATGCCATCCATCGCCTCGTCCATTATTGGAACTTAAGCTTCTGCATGACCCAGCGATGAATTCATATCCTCAACTGTGCATTCCCATTGACACAAAGATTCCATTTCAGGGGCGAGTTTCCAGTCAGCGGCGCGGCTGGGGGACGGGTGTTCTTCTCATTGAGGACAGGATGGGCACACACTGAGCAACATGGCCTACCAGGAAAGGAAAATGGCCGATACATGGCATGATAAACGATATTTCTCAACCTAATAAACGCTATACTCCACCAAAACTTCAGCCGTATCCATATTGCCCAGTCTGACAAAGTTTCATGATATCAAAATCAAATCTCGGACTCGCGGATGCAAAGGCTTCCGGTGTGCATTCGACAGCCTGGCCAGCAAGCGTCTGTGTTCAGCTGCGTCCTTAGTCGCCAAGAGCGATGCTAGGCCATTGAATATGATTTGTAGAATGGTGATTTCCGAGACAGGCGCCACGATGGCAGCCACCGGCGAAGCGCCAATCTTGGATAGAGTGTCTTTGCAGCCAAGGTTGAAATTTCAATACGCTTGGTCGTCGATTTTTTGTCACTCAATATGGAAAGAAAAACCGGCCGTTGGATTTTGTTTTCACTTTATCGGCTACAGACCAACGTCACGGCCTAGCCAAGCCACATGAATAACGTTATTCATCAGGTTTCGGGTGGGTGGATGGAAGCCTAGACAGCTTTCCCGGAACAACTACAAAACAATTTTGGTCACAATTGCCCGGTTCCGTCGACGGAACGCACCGCACTGCGCTACGGAAACAAGAATCCGATACAGACCCAGCAATGTCATTGGCATTGAATTCGAGGACCTGGGAGGAGAACTCGCGTTGGTCTCGCCCGCCACTGCTGACAGCCCCTTATATAACCCTTTCATTTGTGGAAAAGGGGTGTCCAGCTCGCAATACCCAGGATTTAGTACATGATTGAAATATTTTGGCATGACCAACCTCGAACATCAGCGTCTTTTGATGGGATTGAAGATTGTAAATCAGGGGCTTGTGTCACAGGTTGTCATGACGGGTTTGCCCTGGCCCGTTGGTCTGGCGGCGGCCCACTTTCGCTCCATTTTCCAGATCTCACTTCTGCATCCATCTACTCAGCATGGTGTCGGCGAACTGAGCCGCCCAGCGGATCCTAGCAGAGAGCTTTTGCCTGGCTCTGGCCTGGCTGAAGTTGCAGCAGGGGCGCTGTGATCTGATTCAAACCAACCAGACACATGCCGAAGTCATCTTAGGGCCATTTTCGGCCCCTAGTTTGCTGAACCCGCGGCTGGGCGGCTCCGTGGATGAGATTCCCACCAACCCAAAACGCGACTCCGAACTAGTATGGGAGGGGGATGGTAGGTACTACTACATGGGCAAACGGCTTTCGAGTATCAGCTAGGCATCTAGGATCCCATCACCAGTGGCGGCCGGGACTAGACAAATATCCGTGTGGAGTTTTGCATGCTGACGAGATGAAGCTCCATGTTGAAGCAAGCTATTCTGGCAGCCACGCCGTGTATACAGCATCTCTCAACGCATCTCACGAAGAAATCGCCGTGGACAACAGAAATTACATCTCCCTGCTACTTTACATGTCTCAGCAGTTAGTTGTCCTCATTTTTTGGTGGGCACAGACTTGAATAAGTCGCCGCGGGGTGATATCGGTCTTCTGCTTTTAGTAGCGCCGCGACTTTGTGTCAACCTTCTTCCCGCATGGATCTCGGAGAATTGGCATTTGGCAGGTTGGAAAGGGATTGGATCATGTTCCCTGCTTACTTTTCGAAATCAGACAGCTTGAGCATTCTTCCGAAAATCCCTGTGTACATCACCCGCGGCCAGTGCGGTCGACAAAGTGTCCAATGCAGACTGGTGGTGGTGGCTCAAACAACATTTTTGCACATACATCTACCTAACTTGCGACTCCTTTGATGGACGGCTCCCTCGCTGGGAGTGTGACATGTTAGGAGGAGTGTGGCCGGTGGTGCAACCCTGGGGCAATACAGGCTGAATGTTGAATGGCCGGCTGCACCCCCTATCCTGTATTTCAAGATGGTTGTCGCATAGGCAGAGCGCAGGTTGCCCCTGGTGAGGCATACGACGAGCAACGTCATGTGCATCTAATTATACGATTTTCGGAAGGGCTCTTGGCTTGCATCCGGGATTTGTCGAAGCCGTGACAATCAAAGTCAAAATAACGGACAAAGTTGGAAAGAAAGGTCGCACCAGCAAAACACGACACCAGAGGGCTGGGACTTGCACGACGGAGGCCGAGCCGGCGGCTGTGCTTCCATTGTATTGGATGTTCTCCCATATGCATAGACCTTCTCCGTACATTATCTGGAGTGGGAATCGGAGACACATCGTTATGCATTTTGCATTAGAAGGCCAGCTGCAACGGGTTGCAAGCAAAGCAAGCAAGCAAGCATGCATGCATGTAGTAATGCAGCCAGCGCATTTCCTTGTGCTGGATGGACTGCTGGACAAGGACAAGCTGGGGTACAAACGCCACCCACCTCCATTGATACTGCTAGTACTACTGCTACTACTAGTAGTAGTAGGACTATCTCCAGCAGAGATCCAAAGGCCCCAGACTGCGAGTTGGCTTGGAGAAGGGGTCTGAAAGGAGGGGGGAGCCTGGACACTTGGAGTCGGTCTCACGAAACAGGAAGGGCTGGCCGCTTGGCCCCGATTATGATGAATGGATGCCACGGAGTCACCCGGTTGGCAGACCAGGAATCAACAAGAGGCCTGACGATGTCGGACCCAACCGGGTTGGAGTTGTACCGATTGAGGCCATCAACTCTGGCAGGTCAGGAGGAAGAAATCAGGAATCCAGCCACTTAAGCCACCAAGGGATGATTGAATAGCTGCCAACCACCTGGGCAGTTCAAATCAATTGTGTATTGTATTGTATGGGCCTGAGTACTTGCTGGCGTCGTCGGGCAGGGAACAGGCGGTGACGGGTAGTGGCGCCAATGGCTTCACGACGACTCCGTACTTCAGCTACTACGGTCTAGAGCCCGGGGAAATGAGCGTACAGCCTCGCAGTGGCAGGTGACGGACTCAGTCTGTTGGGGCCGGCACAGCGGGATCTAAATTCTAAATCCGAAGTTCCCAACATTGAACTTTGCAGCCGCATTCGGGCCTCTCCAGAGGGAGCCCTCGTACTCGGCACTCCGTGCTCGCACCCGAGCAAGATGTGTGTGTGTGCGTACACGGAACTAGGTATGCCGAGCACATGGCCGTCCGTTATCAATACATAGACACGCAGTCAAGTACCTTTGCGCCTTTGCGTCGTCGAGAGGGCTATTCATGATTCAGGAGCTGTGGCGCTCCCCAAGGGACGCGTCTCTACCACGTCGCGTGTGCCAGCCAGCAAGCATGCTCGGGAGACGTCGCCCGAAGGGATCGGATTTGCGGGTTTGCTGACCCAGGGCAGGATCAGGATTCATTTCACTTCATTATTATTATTATCGTTACCATTATCATTATCACCATCATCAGGCGTCTCCCTTCAACCTCCTCGAGGCAGCGGCCGTCGCATCGGATCCAGCAGTACTGCAAACTCCAAAGGTCCAACCGAGAAGAGCCAAGGCGTTTGAGCAGTGAGCAACGGGCAAGGCAGCGAGCAATGCCAACCCCCTCGCTCATGTCCGTCTGTCTTTTTACTCACAACACCCCTCCGTGCTCCGTGGGTGTGGCGAGCAATTGGGCGGCAGCGAACGCCCCCCTCCCTCCCCTGAGATCACCACCACTACCACCACCACCACCATCAAGACACCAGTCACCACCTCCAACTCCAACTCCCCTTCTTGCTGGAGCTTCATTGGTGCGCTGGCTACAGTGCTGCACAGAGGTGCGGAGTGTGTACTCCGTACGATATATGATATTGCGATGGACATTGTCACATTGTGAGCACCCACCTTTTACGCTTCCCAATCTCGTTCCATGACGGCAATGGTTTGCGAGATTCCAGAGGCCATGCACGCCAGAGGGTTACAACTGGATTACCACTGGGTTACCTACCTACCTCCAAATCCAATCTTCGTATGCCAAGGGGGAGGGGGCAAGGGCAGGCTCGAGTTGTCCAGGTATTCCAAAGCTTTCGCCAGGAGACGGGGGCAAAGGTGAAGAACCCAGCCCCCGGGGCCTTCATCAACACTGCCGAGCCATGGCTTCCGTGATCCGGACAACAAGGAACAGGCAATCAGCCAGTCCCAGCATATCCCAAGTCCTTCGTACAACTACGGTACTGGCCTCCACACACCACTCAGGGAGCGCCATGCTGAACCACGTCCCTGGGAACAGGCTTACGTACGTGCCTGTGATAACTAAGTATCACGGCACAGTCTGTCATCAAGCCCTCATTCAGCCATTTAGGCTTGTATTCTTCCACTTGCTGCCTATGACAGTATGGCTTCCCAGCGCTCATTTGCCTATCCGAAACTTTTCGGGATGGTTGCCGTCTCCGGCAACCCGCACATCCAGCCCAAGGCTGCCCATCCATTCCCGCCATTTAGCAATGCCAATTACTACCCTACTAACTACGACCTACTACTACCTGGGTACCTACCTGGTATCTGGTGAGGTACGGAGTACCTGTTCACTAATCTCGGGGCCACCGAACAGCCAGCCCTCTCTCACCTCTCCTGCGTTGTTGAATCTGAACTGTCCCCTGGCCACTTTCGAGCTCCCTCGAATTTTCTGACTGGAAGCCACCATCTCAGGCATGTAGAGAGCCTATTAGTGAAATCTCAGCTACTGTTAGATACACGAGCTCTGGGGGGATCGAGAAATCAAACATCCACAAAATACAGAGGAGCCCACCAGCCCCCTTTGGATGCGTTCGGATGAGATCAAAACGGTGGCGTTTCGCCTCTTGGGGTGTAGCAAATTGAGCATTCACATTGCACCGGCACCACGCACCGAAAGAGGCCTGGGACAACTTGAGCTTTGCCCACATCTCGTCGAGGTCAATGGTTGCCGGCGACCCCAGCTTTCTGTCGACATCTCGACACGTTCCTGGAGCAAACAACAGGATATAGTGTATAGAAGCAAGTACTGAGCAGCCAGCATTCTATTACGTGCTGACGATCAAGGTCAGGTGACAAGAGATGGCTTGAGATGAACTCGCCAAAACAATTCGGCAAGGCCACATTCAGACCCCCCCCATGAACATGTCTCGCAGTACCTTGTCTGCCTGCTTGCCAACCTGCTTACCTGCCTGCCGGCACACACACGTCTGGGGTTCTACCTTGGTTCAACGATGGGGAATCTGAGACACACGTCGTCGTGCTGAGCTGGAAAGTCGCGCCTGTTGTTATCGACACTGCCTGCCGTCTTTTCTGCTCCCTACTCCCGTCTTCGTGCTCCGTTGTTCAAGACAGTACACCGCGTGGCCCAAGGCTGCTCTCCATTCCAGGCCACGGCTCCCAGGCTCGCAACAATTTTACCGCTGGCTCTTGCAGGATTGCTGATCTCAATACTCTGACGTTGTCCACGCGTTGACAATGTCTCTGCTACATTGTTTATGGTCCGTGCCTGAGCGTCTACAACGAAAAAGAAGAACTTGCCTAGTTGATAATTTGGCAACCTTGTTCATCCCTCATCAAAAAGCACTTCATTCGTCAATCTCAGCAATAGCTGTCATCCAATATGCCTAACTCAACTCCGTATTACGCATCCAAGCTGCACTGGCACGAAATGTTACATGAAGATTGAAAAGGGAAGAAAAAAATCCGCCCCTCCGTCTCGTCCCGTGCCCACGAGCCGAGTCGCGTTGGGTTCTCCTCACGTCTTACTACATGCTTACAGGCCCTTGGCAGAGAGACCAGGATCGTATCTGGCCCAGGTTGCGGGTTTTTTTTTTCTCCCATTCATCCATCATTGCCAAGGCAGCTTTCTCCAAGACCGTCCCACCGGCATCCCCATGCGCCGAGATGACGGCGCAACATCATCAACTATTGATGCCGTACGACGGATATTCTACGGCCTGGTCCGCGTATCAAAAATCAAACTCTGGTTTTTGTATTTCCATAAAACAAAAAGAACCATAGCTGCCTAAGATGACAGCCAGATCACGGAATGAAGCGATTGTAGACACTCCAGGGCGCAAAACGATGAAGCCATGCAGTGTGTTGTTGGATGAGGCCCCAGGCATGCACACATAAACTTTGCCCTTTCTCGTCAGCGTGTTTTGTTATTTTTTTTTTTTAACTCCGCAAAACTGTAGTCAGAATCGCGCCCCCTCCCGGACACAGCGGCATGCGGATTTACCGAATGGAGCCCGAATCCCTTGGGCATGCAGAAGGCGAAGCAGGCGGCGAGAACCATTCAAACATGTCAAGGAGGCGAGCAAGCTTGCCCTGCGGTCCCCCCTTGTTTCATCAAGGCAGTGACAAGCGTCTCGGCCGCGACGCGACTTGCATAACCTGAAGCATGCCGACGAGCATACACGCAACCCGGCTGCTTGACGTCATTCCATGTGGCGAGCGTTGACGATATGGCCAGGAGCAAGCATGGTAAATCCTTGCCTTGGTTAATCCCTGATACAGAATATATTAATCACATGATATGCCGCAATATATGACAGCCCACACAAAAAGTCATCATATCACTAGTAAGATATATGTATATATAATATAGGTGGGCATCTTCACTGAGCCCGCAAATACATGATTTGGCGAACCTCTGCCTCGATTGTCAAAAATGCAAGCAACTTTTATAAACTACAAAATCATCTATCAACACAATCAGTGACAGGTTAGCATCCAACAACCACGACACTATTGCCTGCGCCGTGAAATTGGTCTGATGCTTTCCTGGCCAAATCGTCTATCGACATACATACATGCGCAGCCATAACCTAGTCCTCAGAGACAGTGGGTACGAGGGCAAAGGCGTCGTTAAAGAGGCCGCGCCTCTGCTCTGGACCAGGGCCCAGGCGGGTACTACTTGTCCAGCCCAACTCGGCAACCATGAGCAATAAGAAACAGACAAAAATGAATAGAATAACCTTGACGATTGTGCACCATCATCGCGCCGTGTCTAACTGCGAAATGGAGGGGGAAAAAACATCCTGTACCTTCTATCAAACGCCGTTACATGTACCATGTGCTTTTGAACTTCATATTCGAGAGGGTAATCTTGCCACTTTCAGCTCGCAAAGACCTGAGCCAACTTGTAGACGACAAGTCACCTTACCACCTTCGGTTTCCCAGGGGTTGGCTGTTGGCATTGGCTGAGACAAGACAGGTCAGCTCGTGGTGAAGTTTTCATGGCTTCAATGTCGTCGATACCCACCTCTACCACCGCCTCGTCCGCGCCCCCAGCCTCCATATCGATGGCCTCCTCCTCCGCCACCGAAGCGGGCCATTTCGGCAAGGCGAGGGTCAATCTTTTGCTTGGCCTCCTGCAAGACATTGACGAGCTCACGAGCCTGTTTCTGGTCTTGGATGAGGTTGTTAGCCTACGAGTAATGACCAGGAGGGATATAAAAACTCGGACTTACTGTCAGTGGTGAAGAACGTGATAGCCGTTCCCTTGGCACCAGCTCTGCCAGTACGGCCAATTCGGTGGATGTAGTCCTCCGAATTGTTGGGGTAGTCGTAGTTCAACACATGGGTGATGTTGCGAACATCTTATATCAATCAAGGTTAGCAGGCGAAGATGAGGGTGTGTATAGCAACGTTCCAGCGCAGTAATGCGTCAGGGATGGTTCAAGATTAAAGCCATCTTAACATTCACTCCTTGGAAAAACCAGGGCAATCCAATTGGGTGCGACAATGCCATTCATCCTTTTTGGGGAACTTGTGGATTCCGTCACCGGGTCCTCGGGTCAGGGAGCCTTGGGAGACAGCTTGAAGAAATCAAGAGATGCCAACTTCTACGCCAGTACCACGATAGAGAAAATGGGTACGCGGGCAGAAATACGAGTATAGCAAAGGCAAGGCTACACAGCGGATCAAGACTCCACGGTTGGAGAAACCAGGCGGACACGGTTTACATCAGGCACGCTCGCGCAATTAAGATATGGCCCCTAGACGTCAAGAGTAAAATACAGCAAAAGCGTTGCTGGAAGTTGCCAATGGGTAATAAGGCGAAGGTGGAAGGGTTGGACGGGGGTGATGATACTAACCAATACCACGTGAAGCTACATCTGTGGCCACCATGATGGGGCTCTTTCCGGTCTTGAACTGGTCGAGGACCCAGTCACGTTCGTTTTGCTGCTTGTCGCCATGGATAGCTACAGTGAAGGGCAGTTAGCAACCAACTGTCGTGAGATACGAACAATGCTTGATAGGATGGATACGTACACAGTGCTGGCCAACCATCTTGACGAAGGAATCGGGTGATGTCGTCGGCAACTCGCTTTGTTCCGACAAAGATGAGAATCTTGTTCTCTTTGTTTTCCATGACCTGCTCAAGGTGCTTGATCATGCGATCGCGCTTTTCCATGTCAGACACAACCTCGACAATCTGCGTGATTCTGTGGTTGGCAGACAAGTCCATGGAGCCGATGTTGACCTGAATAAAGTCGGTCTGGAAATCAGCAGCCATGGCTCGTACCTCCTTTGGCCACGTCGCGGAATACATGAGGGTCTGTCGGTCAGGTCGAATCTGCTCAATGATCTTTCGGATCTGGGGCTCGAAACCCATGTCAAGCATGCGATCAGCTTCATCGAGAACAAGATAAGTGACACGGCGCAAATTTGTTTTGCCAGCCTCCAGCATGTCGATCAAACGGCCAGGTGTGGCAATGCAGACCTCCACGCCTCGGGAGAGATCGCGAATCTGAGGACCTTTGGGGACGCCGCCGTAGACGCAGGTATTTCGGATGCGTGAGGAGCGACCAAACTTGGTGATTTCTTGCTGAATCTGGACAGCAAGTTCACGAGTCGGGGCTAGGACAAGGACAATAGGACCATCTCCAGGGGCCAAGAGAGGCTGGGCGTTGATGTGAACAATGGCGGGAAGACAGTAGGTCAGCGTCTTTCCTGATCCCGTTTCGGCAATACCAACAACGTCACGTCCAGAGAGAGCCATTGGCCAGCCCTGTGACTGAATGGCAGTGGGGGCAGGGAAGCCCTGGGCCTTGACTTCGTCCAAGACGTAGCGTGGAAACCCGGCCTCGTCAAAGGTCTCGACAGGCTTGGGCACATCTCTTCCTGCAATTGTCATTTGATGTTTGCGACGGAACGCGTCAACCTCTGCAGAGGATCTATTGGCGACTTCCGGGATCTCTTTGTAGAACGACTTTTCGAATTTAGGCAGCGTAGAGAGGTCTGTGAAATCGTTAATACTCTTGGAAGCATGGTCTTGTTCGAGAGGAGGAATACATACCCCAGTTTTGCTTCTGTAAACCGGCGCCGAGGTTGCTCATGCGATCGCCACCACCACCACCGTAGCCGCCATGGCCACCGCCATAACCGCCGCCGAAGCCGTTGCTATTACCGTGGGAGCCATTGCTGTAACCATTAGATCGTCTGAAACTGATTCGTTAGTAAGTTGTTCTTTCGAAATGCGGCGACGTGGCCAGCTGGGCATGTCGCGATTGCCGATGCACATGGAACAACTTCCAGTGCAGCGTGTTGACAATCGCTGGTTAATGCTCAGTCGCCTTCGAATGTCGAAACTCACCCTCCACCGTAGCCGCCGCCATATCCACTTCGATCTCCTCTGTCGCTTCTGTCGCGACCATAGCCTCCGTGACCACCACCGTACCCGCCACCGCGACCGCCACCGTAGTTGGACATGTTGGCGTCCTTTGTCGATTTGGGTCAGGGCTTGCAAGGCCGAAAGAGGTGAGGGTTATGGGAGCGAGATGTTGCGGTCCGTCAGTATTGAATCACAGAATTTCAAGTCCGATAAACGGATCTGTCGTGCAAGGCGATGGGGAGGAGTGAATGTCGAGAAAAGTGAGAGTTGCGGTTGCGTAGTGCAGAGTTTGAAAGAACAGAGTTTTGTTGGCCCGACTCGCGCCTGGACTTTTTTCCCTTCCGCCTCTGTCTGCCCTGCCAACTGCCAGGCCCCTTCCCATTTTTTTTTTGTTTCCCAGTCAGCCACTAGGCTACGCTAGTACAAAACTTGCCTCCACCAGAGTACTTGAGTGGGTCTTCGGACTTTCTGTCTCCTTTGTCGCCTTCTGCTTATGTAATGAGACAGATGTAAGCTACCCTACAACATCAACGAGCAGATTTTGACTTTGGCTTTTGATTTTGCATCTGGCAATTGGATACATTCGGAATTACACGTCTAATGTGCAGCTATCTTTTTTTTTTTTTTCTAAAGTGAGTGAGTCTTGTAGCTTTTGGCGCTGTGGCGTTGATGGGCTGATCCGCTGAAGCCTTGCATTGTTGCAAACCATTGGAATACGTTCCAAGACTTCTGATTACCTATCTAAGCATTCATCACATAAAGACTAGACAGATACCTACCTAGGTAGGTAGGAACCACACTTGAAAAAAACCCAGTGACATCATTATCGGGGCTATTTATCTGACGACCAGAATCCGGTGGACACCATGGCAGACGAGAATACTCATGTAGATTGAACAATGTCAAGTCAAGTCAAGTTAGAATTCCTCTAGTTTAAATACGAATGCACCCTTACTCTATTGTTAGACGTCCCAAGTAATTATCTATGATGTCTCATTCCCGATCTGTAATAATCGTGTGGCCGCCACGTCCACAGCGCCTGTGTACAAACTCGCCAGTTTCATTGTCCCGTCTACTCTCGTGACACATCACGGCCGAATGCCTTGGACTTGAGCCAATCCAGAATGACCAAGACTCGATTGCGGGCTGTTTGGTAGTCGGTTAGTTCCCGGCGCTTGAGGAAAAGAGGCGGAAGGGGGCCACCAAGGTGAAAACTGCAATAATCAAAGCCAGGGATATAACTCACTGCTAAAGCACATGGAGAGGTAAGCGCTGCGCCAGAAAAGATAGGTCAAGCTGCCACCGGTGGCCAAATTCCCGTTCCACCAGCTGACATCGGCAACAGCCTTCTCACTACCAATGTAGGCCAAGCTACCCTGATGACTGTATCTGAAGGGTTTAATATCCTTGATCCTGCGCAGTTGCTTCTCCAGACTCTCAATCTCGTGTGCGGCCTCGGCCGAGTTACCAGCCTGCAGATTCATCTTGCTACTCAGCTCCTGAATGCGAGACTCGTGATTTTCAGTCTTGGCCATGTTGTTGAACAGCCGGCCGAGGAAGTTGCCTTCCTGAGATGCGACCTGTGCAGTGGGAGCATACCCAGCGACGGCGCAGTCACCAATGGCCCAGATATCACGGGTGCCCTGCACAACCAGGTACTCGTTGACGGCCAAGCCACGGCGTGAATCTTTCTGGGCAGGGATCTTGGTTATCAGGTCCTTGACGATTGGCCGCACGGCGTTGCCAGTGGCCCAGACCAGAAGGCCGTAAGGGATGACAACGCGCTCCTTGCCACCGTCAGGGCGACTGACTTCGGCCTCGACTGTGGTATCCGTGACCCTCTTGACCATGGTCTTTGTCTTGATGTCAATCTTTTCCTCACGGAACGTGTTCTCGGTGTAATCAATGAGCTGCTTGGAGAAGGAGGGAAGGACATTGGGGAGGGCTTCGATCAGGGTGACCTTGAAGCGAGGGCTGATTTCAGGAACGAGTTTCTTGATGTCCTCCTCGAAGAAGTCCTGGAGCTCGCCGGCAAACTCAACACCAGTGGGCCCGCCGCCGACAACAACCATGTGCATCAGCCTATCAATCTCGTCGCTGGTCTGTCCCTTGAAGGCGGCAGTCTCGACGCAGTCCATAATTTTCTTGCGGATCTGCTGGGCATCGCCAATTTCCTTGAGGAAACAGCTATGTTCTCGCACACCGGGAATGCCAAAGGTTGCGTTCTCAGCACCGACGCCAATGACGAGCATGTCGTAAGGAATCTCGGTCTCGGAGGTGGCCCCCTGGATTTCCGAATTGTCGACAATCTTGATGACTTTTCGATCGGGGTCGATGGACGAGGCTTCCGCCTCATAAAACTTGACTGCTGCTTTTTTGTGTCGTAGAATGGTTCGGACAGGCTCCATGATGGACCTGTGCTCGATGGTGCCGGTCGTGCATGACGGCAGGAGGGGGGTGAACAAGAAATAGTTTCGAGGAGACACGACGACGACGTTGTAATTCTCGGTATCCAACTTCTTGAGCAAGGCGACAGACCCCCAGCCAGTACCTGAGAAGGGACCAAGGTTAGTAACAGTGTACGAGGTATACTAGTCATGTAGCAGTTGCAGAGCTGGACTCCGATTTCGCTCACCTAGAATGACCAGCGTCTTCTTGGTCGGATCCGGCTCGAACTGGGGTTCTGGATGGCGATCCTGGTAGACGATGTAGCAGGTGTAGCCTACAAGGCCAACGGCGGAGAGATAGGTGATTCTCCATGCCCACCTGAAGGTCCTGCGCAGTCTGCCGGGCTTGGGCTTGGGCTTGGGGGCTTCGTCGGCATAAGCTCTGCGGAATGCGACCCTGCCAGTCGCGGCGAGCCTCATGGCGACGGTCGGCCTCGCGGCTGACCGCAGAGCATGGCGTCCGGTCGCCGCAGAGTAGGCCGTAGAGTAGGCTCTGGATCCGACGCGGGTTGGCAATGCCAATTGACTTGCTCGACCGAGGGCGGCCAGAGCTCGGGGGGTGGAAGGCATTGCGCCGGAGCTCCGGAGTGCCGTCTGCACAGAGACTCAATTGCGCCGGCAAGCAGCAAAGACGGAAGCAATGGGTGGTGACGTGCCGCCGGAGAGGGAGGGAGGACGAGGTGGCAGAGAGTACGTGTTGCAGCTCGAGGTGAACTTGGCGTCTGAGAGAGAGAGAAAGCTGTTTGTCTGGGCTTGGCGGTTTGGCGCTTTTTTTTTCTCTCTTTCTCTATGAATGACTCTGTCCTTTTTCCTTGGCGCGTGCGGCCCGTTCTTCGCAGTGACTGACAGCGTCAACGACAGCGCCAGAGCCTTGTGCTCTTTGAGCCCTGGGCTCCACGTCCCTTCTTTTCTTGTTTTTCATTGGGCGAAAGCGCCAACTTTGGGTCTTGGGCTGTCCCACCGGCCCTCGGCCGCTTTTTTCGGTAGTAATTTATTTTATTAACGCAGAAAATCTTTGCAAAGACGCCGCTTACACAAGCAATGCCGGGTGTCTGGTAACGTCATTTGTAGACACTCGGCGGTCTGGACTCGGGAGACGCCGCCGCGGACACCTTGACCACGATGCACGACTCTTCATGAGTCTCCAGCAATTCATCTCAGTCTTGATGGTCTGTCTGGAGCCTCCAGTGCTGCCCGTGTTGCCGCCGTCCCATCTTGGCCCCTGGTTCCGACATCAGCCGATATCCGCGAATCTGACGACAGTCACGACGCCTATTACTAGTACAACATCAAAGCAAGAAGCGCCATGTTCGGTTCTTCCCGCCGTTGCCTGTCGCTGCGTCACGGGAGCCGCAGCTTGGCCTCGATGGCTTTCTCGCTGCTCTCTTGCCGAGGCTCCAGCTTCTCCCGACAGACATATATACTAATGTACCTAGGCATATGGGTTGATGGGGTCTAGCAACAAACACACTCGATGGCTGATGCCATGTGGCATACATATGTACGTCGAGGCAAACACACGCCGACATGTTCCTGCGGCAGTTAATGCTGGCTGTTGTTTTCTGGGGTGATTCCTTGGGCTCTGATTTGTCCGGCTCCCCAACCAACCCCAACCATAATCACATGTCTGTTGCCTCTCTCCCATCATGTTATTGTCGGAACTGATTCGTCGTTTCTCCTGCCGATACGGAGTAGAAGAATCTCGATATTGCCGGCGATCCTCCCGGCCGTGACAGCCCTGTCAAGAGATTGAAGAACCATTGGCGCGGAGCAAAGCTGCCCGATGCTTGAGTGAACAGCTTCACCAGCTTTGTCGTGGGACACCCAGGTGTACCATGATGCCGTCACAGATGAGCAATTCAAGGCACCCCAAAGGCCCTGCGGCATCACTCTCTCCGTCTTGGAGTCTTTGCCCGTGGTTCTGCCGGGACCGGGACCGGGACCGTGACCGTCATCTGAAACCAGCCGTGGTCAAATCTGCGACATGACGAGCAAAACCTTTGTCGCAGAACGAGCCCCAACGCTACGCACCATTGCCTCCCCAGTCTCCCCGGCTCCACATTTGTAGTCTGGTGCTACACATGCATGTACATACACAAGTACATACTTTATGTACACACAGTATGCAAGTTACATAAATCGAAAGCCCATACGCAGGGGCAGTCGTGACGCCTCAACGATCCCAATGTGGTATCGCCAGCGACACGGGTAGATGACCGTCTTGCCGCGCAACCACGGACCTCTTTTCCCACGACACGCTCGCCAAAACGCCAGACAGGCTAGCTGTCTGAGGTCTCTGACCAACGGCTCTCACCACCCACTACCTGCCAACCTGGCCGTCGCAGATAGCCATGCTCTACCGTTCCGGCAGCTTCTTTGCCTTGATTTCATGCTGCACCATGTTGGAGCCCCTTGACATGCCATCTATGGCACCACACCTCGGAACCACGCGCCGTCGACCGAACATGGAGGCCTCGACCTCGACCCAAAGACTGTTTTGTTTTGTCTTCTTCCTTCGCCCTCCCTTTTATTTTCTCCGAGTCCCTATATTCATTCACCTCTGGTCTTTGCAACTCCGTTGGCTATTTACCCTTTGGCCGCTGCCTTTTCGAACTGGCCGGGCTTCAACTGTGCATGGTGCACCGGACTGCCCTTCTTGCTACTTGATTTCCTGATCGGGGCTGGCCCTGTATCATTCTCATTCACTTACAAGTCTCGTCCGAGTCCGTGGCACTTTCTTCTTTGTCGACGTCGTTTTTCAACACCTCGTCTGTTTCTTCTAGCTTAGCCATGAACTTCACATATCGACTTCCTACCAAGCCTTAAAGGAGAATAATGCAAAGCAACTCGCACGACTTGTCTTGAGAAGCCATCATGGTATCGGTTGCGGAGAAAGACGGGCCTGCGTTGCAGGACAACAAGCCGCCAACTAAACTCCCTATGGACTTTCCCATCTGGACTCGGGCAGAAGATGATGAGAAGGACCGAAATGCCGGGTTATCAATACTACAGCGAAGAAGTAGAAAGTGGAACAGGGACCATGGCGTAGCACATGCCGCCGACCCTGCACAGCGGCCCAGCCGTCTTGACAGCAGAGGACTTTTCAAGGACATTGCTCAGCCGGTTGTGAGCGGTATATTCGATGCATTATCTCCTCAAGATGGGCCGCAGAGCAGCGACGATGAAAAAAGTCCCAAGTCCGAGGGCCTGAAGCAGCCTGCCCCGATTCAAACCCAACCTCTGCCTCGGTTACCAGCACTGAAGTCACCAGAGTCACCAAAATCACCCAAATCACCCAAATCACCCAAGTCGCCAACTTCACCGGCTAATCCAGCCCCTCCGCCTCCTCCGGCCTATCCAACTCCTTCTCCTCTTCCATCGCCGCCTCCCCCAGTTTCAAATCCAGGAAACGTGAGTCATCTTGATAACCCATTAACCAAGTGGATACAGAAACAGTAACCCGCCCTTTGCGCACGTTGATTACGATGCCGACTGTATGGCTGACTTTTGCTATCAGCCTAAACCCACAGAAGCCGTTGTCAATCCTATCCAGCCGCCTCCGGGAAACACGTGGCCAGACAGCAGCTACGGTCCAAGTATGGGATTCAGCACGTTGACTCCAAGTGCTTCAACAACTAGACGGACAACTACGACCAATGCGCCTCCGCCTTCACTTGCGCCGATTGTTACCATTCCCGTGCCATTGTCTACTGGCCCCAGAAAAGGTGTTAATCCTCTGCCAACGTTAGATGCGGTCTCGACATTTTCGATGTCAATGTCTCCGACGAGCCCCGCAAGCCCGGCGAGCCCGGCGAGCCCGACGAGCTCGTCTTCCGTGTACCCCACGCCAATCTCTGATTCAGGCAAGGCATATCACCCCGGTCATGACAAGGGCAATATCCATCCCAAAGTAGAAATGGCCCTTGTTGCCCTGGGCTCAATTGGTATGCTGAGAGCCTTCCCTTCCTCGGACCGGAAATCGGAGCTGGTTTGACTGATACATGAGAATGCAGGTTCATCAATCATTGTTGCGTTTATTGGGTGGTTGATTTGGCGGTGTCACAAACGCCGCCGGGCGATTGACAGTTCCAGGACCTGGAAACCACATTTCCCCAAAAACATGCCTACGGATAAACCAAAGCTGTTGGTAACGAATGCACTCGCTCGCATTCCCATTCTCAAAAACCGCATGGATGATCGCCGCCGCCGCTGGACAAACCTTGATCAAGCAGATCTCGGCCCGTTCAGTGAGAAGGCGTATGTGGCCCAGGCCCAGTCAATGGCGATACAACAGCCACCTCTCTCGGGCGTATCTGTTCAGACCGACTTTGTTAGAACCAGCACGCATGCCGATGTGCCTCAAAATGGGGCAACGTTACACGTGCCAAAGGTTTCCATATCATCCATTGAGCCTCAGGCTGGTAGTACTCTTCGATCTGGAGCTCAACTCCCAAACACTCGCATGAGCGACATTTCTTCCCTGTCATCCGGATTTGGCGATGGGCAATTCATGGTAGGTACCATGAGTAGCGGCACAAATTCTGCAAACAATACCGCCTCTGAGACTACAGTCAAGGCACCATTGCCCGTGGCAAGGCGAGAAAGCATCGGGGCTTTGAGCCAGCGGCGCGACACCGTGTATACCGAGGCAAGTGAGGATACGCCTGCCCGGTTTCGCAGTGTCAACTCATGGGTGAGGCAGCAGACGGGACGAGTAACGCGTGCGACGCAGCGCAATCAGGCATCCGATGCTCCACCCGTGCCTGCATTGCCGCCGGAGCAGGACTTTGATCTCATGATGCCTGATGGGGAGGAGCCTCGGCGGGCTGATTCTGTAACAGGATACGGTGTAGCTCGTTGATGATGATGATGTCGAACAAGAGAAATTATAGTATGACGTATTGTCCTTGGACAAAGAAAAAAATATATATCTCTATATATAATAGCAATGACACAATATTTAATTGAGAAAGCGTGGCACTGGGATGACAAACATGACCGTGAACACTCTTCTACGTCCTTTTTCTTTTTCTATGGCGACCCCTATTCGTGGCTGATTCTGCTGAGAGAATATACAAATGCATAGGTGCAGCTATGAAAAGAAAGAAAAACTCATCTATTTGTACGGAAACATTTCCCAGAATCCGGTTTCCATCTGTAGACGCATGAGGAACTTGCCAAATGACGAAAACAATTGATTTCACAAACGCACCTTTGTCCCATGTATGAATATCTTGATCAGCTCCTCGACGCGGCTTGGTGACTGAAGCCGCATGTGCTTTTCCAAAAGCTCTGGCATGCCGGAGGGCGGCGCAAATATGTCAGCTACAAGCCTGGACAAGCACGCCGCAGAAACTCACCCGAACCGAGCCTCACCGCGCTCGTGTAGTCTTCAGCCACGTAGTTTTGGATCCACGGCCAGTAGATATTGTCCTTGGTGCGGGTGAGTCTGTGGGAATGCAGCATCTGGGCCACTGCGCCGTAGCCGAGCAGGCAGGGAGCCAGGGCCATTTGGAGGGCCAGCCAATCTTCGCTCTGGCCAACGTCCAACACGTACCGGGTATATGCTGTACATGCTACATGTTGAGGGTAGTATTAGTGTGAGTTTACTGTTTCTGTTGTTTTTCTTTTTGATTCCCTCTTGTACGGCTCCGTCATATGCAAGAGGAATTTCAGACAGCCGACGAGCCTCCTTACCTTGCTTTTCTTCAGTTGCTTGTATTTCTTCCTCTGATATGCCAAACTGCTTGCAGTAGTTGACATGTAGCTGCATCTCATGGATGATGTAGCCGACGATTTTGTTTGCCTGTTTTCGGAAGCGTTAGATACGGCAGACACTAGTGTTTCGTGCTGTCCATGCAACTGACTCTGCCGATGCTTTCGATATCCTTTGATTTATAAGCAGCCAGGGCATTTGCTCTTGAGAAGTGGACCTGTTTTTTCCCGACGTACGGCGTGTTAGATTCTGCACCCTCTCATCGGTGTTGAAGAGGATTCAGAAAAGGGATGGAGTGTGGCGCACCAAGTAAAGATAGTCTTGGACAATGTATCCCTTGAAAGATTCCAGCGGCAAGGTTCCGTCGCCGAGAGCCATCACGAATGGATGGTAGACAAATGTCTCCCATACATCCTTCACGTCAGGCCGCTGGAGGAGATACTCTATAAAATAGCCACTTGTTTACGGCACGTCAGCCCTGGAGGGTTCGGTGTGGTGTCGGTGTGAGGGGAAAGGGGAAAGAAAGGGGGTAGATATGGCAACTTACGGAGCGAATGGAAGGCTTTGAATTGAATGGAAGTGATCTAGTGGTCCGTTTCCCTTACCTAGCTTCGGTGCGCTCCTTATACCAGCCTCGATATATCGACAAGCTGAGTGGACCGCAGCAGGCACATCGATTCCTTTAGCAAGCCCGGCAGCGATGGCAGCTTCACAGATGTTAGAGAGCTTGACCTTGACAGAAGAGAAGTTATGCCCCGGAAACAGTACAGCAAGTCCATTTCACTTACAAGCTAGCGAGCACCCTGTACCGTGAGTACTAGTACTCGGCTGATAGGGGCTCTGTACTCTGAAGACCTTGCCCTCTGGTCCGACTAGAAGGTCTACAACAACGTGCTTCTCATGCTCAGTTTCGGCGACGCTCATATCTGCACGGAATGGTAGATGGCCGCCCTTGACAAGAACCCATTCCGGACCGAGAGCTTGGATACGACGACCCATGAATTCGACATCAGAGACGGAGCAAATCTTCTTTTCAGCCAAGGCAGAATCGCCATTTTCCGAGAGGATCAGAATGGCTTCTGGGATGTTGGGCGTGAGAACTGTCGTGCGGGGAAGCATATGCATCGAAAGCTCTCGTATAGCCTCGCGTGGAAGCAACTGAGCGCCAGATGTCGACACCATTACCTAATAAGACAGACGGCTTTAGCAGCTTCGGCCATGGAGTGATGGGCTGGGCGGGTGTATTGCCTACCGGATCGACCACCAGCGACGTAATTCCGTGTTTGGCGACTTGTCTCGCAATCATATCAATGGTCTCTGCTGCAGCAAGCATGCCTAGATTGAAAGACGAGGGACATGTGTGTTAGTACGTGAACAAGTTTGACGCAAAAGATTGATAAGTGCGTTGATCGTCCTCGATGTTCAAAAGAAGGAGGGGGTTTTGATGTTTCCACAGATGAGTGGTATCTAACAAACCTGTTTTGATTACGTCTACGCCGACATCTTCGATACAAGCCTCGATCTGCTGTTCCACAAACGCCGCTGGGATGACGTGAATTCCCCTGACACCCGTGGTATTTTGAGCAGTCAGGGCTGTGGTAGCCGTCATGGCGTAGCAGCCATGTGCAGCGAGAACTTTCTGATCGGCTTCCAACCCTCTGCAGAATCAACGTGACAAATGTAAAAAGTCAGCCTGGCCAATTATAGCGGTGCGGAATCCGGATGGTGGCATGGCCGACCCAAATCAAGGACACGCCGCGAGAATAAAACGAAGCACTTGTGATGTTATGAAATAAGATGATGGATGGGTAGTTTGACGAGCTACTTACGCGCCGCCGGAGCAGTCGGAGCCGGCAATGACTAGCACTCTGCCCTTGACCATGGCTCCTGTTGCTTGAGTAACCTTTATATATGAGGTTCAATCCTGCCAGCCTCGAGTTGTGGCTGTGAGGGTACACTCTCTCCGCAACGGCGTTGGAACTTGGAACGAACCCGTCAATATCACCGTTGGCAGCTATGGTGGTGTCCATGACCAAAAGAAGCGCACCGTGTGGGGCGGCTATAATATGTCAAGTAGTTACATCATGTGTAGCCCGAGGAAAGATCACCATCCCGTCCATCTGCCACAGCGGCCCATTGAATGGTTCGGGTCGTGCTATCTTGTAAGAAAATCAAGTCATATTCATCCAGTCCCGCCTACGTTAACGCAATGGCACCATAAACGCTCCCCAACGCCTCCGTTGTCGCCCTCGATGATATACGTGAACCACATGGGCGATTGAGAGTATCCGTTCTTTGGCCGATTTACTCCATGCTGAAAGCACATTTCGGCCCTCCTCTACTCCCCCTTTTTAAGCTGACAGTATGCTACCCCATTTCCAAATGTATGTAAATTGCAAAATACCACTGTGATATCCACAAGGGCAGCGCCGTGTCTCGCTTGCTATCTGTATTGCACTTGGCTCTGTTTCCCGAAGAAATTTGCGGCGAAACCGGGATATTAAAATCATAAACAGGAGGCCTGATCCATTGCTTTTAAAAGCCCCATACAGGCGGCCACCCTGGAACGACGAGGCTTATATAGGCCGCTGAATCACTTGGCAGATTAGTGATATGGGTTGCGGCTTGCTGTTCTAAAGCACAACCCCAATACGCTCCATCTGTTACTTGGTCCCTTTTCTTATTTTCGCACCCGCAGTGGTGCTGGCATGAGGTCGGATGGCATCTCTGCCGGCTCGCTGATGCTTCTCTGTCGCTCTGTTCGATCATCACCTGAACTGCCATCACCGTTATCGTTCCCCCCTTGTCCGCTTGTAGACTCGCTGTCCTCGGTGTCATCGTCACCAAAGACGATTTGCCGCATCACGTTCTTCTCGAACAGATCAATCACCAACCTACGAATGCCGAGCCTGTAGTGATTCCATTCCATGAGGCCCATCACTTTTTTGAAAAAGTCTGTACTCCGGAAAGCATTTGGTTTTCTCTGCTTCAACTTCTGCAGCTCCATAAGCGCCTTCTTGTAGAGCACCATGTTGCCAAGGTCAACAATTAGTTCCAGAATTCGACCGTTGACGTCCTCATCGCTCAACAAAGGAGGCAATCCAGAGAGCTCCAGAGGTGGGCGGGCTTTCTGGATCGGAGGCTGTGCCTGAATAGTTCGTTGCGTATCGGGAATAGTTATGGATGCAGCGTTGACGTGTTGCCAGGGTACGACGGAAAAGAATTTGGAGAGATCGTTCGGTATGCATAGACCAAGAGAAGTCCCCATTGACGTCGTGTTAGCGTCCCAGCCGTGTTCTGAAAGAATCTCTAGTCCATGCGTGGATCGGGATATCAACCCCAGCACGAAAAATGCCGTCCCGCGAAGACTCATCACTTCATGCCCTTCGGCGATCTTAACAATTTGCTCAACTACATCGCTTGATTCCAGGAACGGCGCGCCAAGTTCCATTGATCCTACGTTGCCAACAGCCCAGAGACACCCCTTGACTTTGGTAATCAGCTCCGCGTCTTCTGTTTGCATACCGTGCTCGCGTATAGTCGTGACGAATTCCTCAAAGTGACCCTTGTCACGCAAAAGTTTGCAGCCTTCTCGGGTTCTAGTTAGTTCTCTGTAGAAATGCGGCGGAACATGGCTGTCGTGAAATCCGGCCTCTGGATCCGATTCATCAAAGAGGCTCAAGCGATGGCTATTGTCATCTGGGTCAGCCAAAAATGTCCGAGCTAGGCCTGCCTCAATGACCCCGACATATGAATCATTTCGCCCGAGGAACCAATCATCCATTTCATTACTGATGTAGTCTAATCCATCCAAGTAGTGGTATCCAATAGAGGTTGACAGGAATCGCAAGAGAAGGGGCGCGCCTATTTCTCCTAGATGATCCAGAGCTGGGCGACATTGAACTATGTACTCCAGATATACCTTCTTGTTGCAGGCACTTTCCAATATCTTGATTGCGGTCGAACATACTTCAATCTCGGGGTCGTAGAGCTGCGTGACTAGAAGACGAATCGCCCATTTCGAATCGCTCACTTCATTGTCGCCGCTAATGTTGGCTACGGGACCAATGGTGCATTTACGGAGGGCATTGGTGGCATGGATTCGAATATCTTTGGTTCCGGCAGTGAGAGCCTTGGAAAGTAATACACGAGGATGGCCTTGCAAACCATAATCAAAGTTGGAAAGAAGTAACTTGATCAGATCCGGGCGCTGCTTAAAGTCCACGATGTGGTACATCATGTTGAACATTCGCCACCTCTCTAGCAGAAGCAATCCTTTCGGCTCGCTGCTGAGAACGCCAAGCATGGCAAAGTATCCCCCGCAAAGAGTGTCGGTAAGTCGATCCTTGGAAAACATGGGGAACTGAGCAGTAAGCCCGCTTGTCTGGAGAAAAGTTAGAAAGAATAAGCCATCAAGCGATTGCTGGTATTATAGCCAACTCACCGGATCACATTGAGCTAGACACTCAGCAATTTGCCTCAGCAACTTGCTATCGGCTAAGAACTTGATCCCTTCGGGTGATTGGAGAAGCGAGTGTACCAAGGCGCACCCAGCCCTAACGTATTTTTGCGTCCCCCTTGTGTTCTTCACCTCTGCAAATTTATACTTGAACGGGCGGTAAAAACTCATCAGTCTCTTCATGAACTTCGAGGCCTTGACTGCTTCGTCTAGACGCTTTCCGGTCTGAAGAGGACCATCTATGATTTTCAGAATAACCTCCCAGTTCCACTTCATGTAGTTGGAGCTGTTGAGCACGCTGGAATCGATAAGCAGTTGACGAAATGTAGCATCGTCCAGCGCCACGGCAGGGTTACTCGACTTTGGTTGTTCATCGAATCTCGCCAAATTTCGCATGCTGTCACTAGAGGGGAGACCACCGGCCATCGATTCTGACGGAGCGCTCCTGTAAAGTGTTCGACTGACACTACTAATTTGATAAATAATTCCGGATGCATTGAAATGGCCCTCGTTATCAAACTCGGCGGCTGCTGAGAACAGCTCCGGTAGCAGCTGCAAGTCCGCACTCCACGAGGGTGGTAAAAGTCGGCTAGAAAGTTTCAGAACTTCCCCAATGAGCAAGGTCGACTTTCGCTTGAGCATGGGATCTTCTTCGGTTTGCACCATCCGCAGTAAACTCTGCAATAGCCCTGACTTGATGAAGACCGCGAGAAGCAGCGCTGTGTAGTGGTCAACAAAACTTTGCTCGCCAGAATCTTCTTCCATATCCAGCGTTCCGCTCCGTCTCCTCGCGGCAGACTTCATATTGGCGACACGGCCATACGTCGTGAGACGCCTTCCGGCCAAAAAGGAAGTTGCCCATGCTGGAGGTTTGATGCGAAGTAGCGAGAAAAGAAGGTCTAGGACGGTTTCTCGAACGCTCTGGCTGGGGAAGAGGATACTGGCAATCAGTGAGCGGATCGGTCGGAAATCATACATGCTCAAGGTCATGAGTCCGGACCATGATCTCAAGGCTACAGAAATAGCCCCGGAAGTCTGCTTCAGTATGCCGTCGGCCCCGGCCAGCAGGTCTGTAAAGGCGGTGAAAACAACGTCGAGACCATAGCCCGGAATGATGTATTTGCGCTTCTGCGGAGAGTCCAGGAGGAAGAGAAAGGCCGAAGTTAAGCTCTCGGGAGACTTGTAGGTGCCCTCAGCCAAAGCTTCTGAAAGCGTACCCAAGCCTCCGGATGCTATCAACAGAGCTGGATCCCGAACCAAGATCTCGGCGAGAGTCTCAATGCATATAGGCCGTAATCGGTCGATGCTTTGGTCTGCGGCGTGCATACCTGGACGTCTATCCTCACCTTGCTCCGCTACAGCAACAATCGTCCGAACAATGGCTCTAGAAACCTCTTTAATTCCATCCTTTACATCCAAGAATGCGCGTACGAATTTAAGGGCCTGTTCTCTTTCCACATCGGCCTTGCGATAGTTGCTCAAAGACCTGAAGAAAAGCTTGTTTAGCGTGAACTGTGTTTGCGATGTAGGCTTAAACGCAGGGGATGAGAAGAAAGAAAAGGGAAATCATACCGTATGACCAAATAGTCCGTGTTAAAACTCCGAATCCTCTTGATGGATGCAGAGTCTGAAATAGCATATCTAGCCACCCGATAACCGACAGCCACAACCTCTCGACTTTCGCTGAGAAGCATCATTTGCATGCGCAACCCAAAGATGGCCCAGACCAAATCATATTTCAGCGCAGGGTGGCGCTTGAATAGATCAACAAGTTGGTTTGCTCTACTCACATAGTACTCTGGTGTCATGCCTTCCACCTCCAGGGCCTGAAGAAGCTCGGCAAGCGCAAAAGTCGGGCTCTCGGCAGCGTCGTCAAGGTCTGAGCCGGCGGCAGATCGGGAAATACTGGGGGGTGAGCGAAGGCCATTTGGCTGAAAGATAGTCTCCTGGGCTCGGTTCCTGGTTGGGGTAGTTGGCGGAGGTGCTCTAGTACGTTGGGCCTCGGAGATTTTTTGACGTAGCTCCTTGATTCTCAGATTGCTCGCACTCAACTCGACTTCTACTCGTTGACGCTGCTCCTTGGTCTGCTTGGCCTTCTTGATATTCAGAGCCTCGAGCATATTCTCACTACCTTCCTTAATCTTCATTTCTCGATTCAACTTGTCCCGCAGAGTCGACAGTGCTTGTTGCATGGCGGCTTCGGTACCGTCTTCCTCGACCTTGTCCATGATACTGCCAGTGTACATTGATCCGACGTCCATGCGACTGCCTGCACGGCTCGAAATCGTTTGGCTACGGAGCTCGGAGCTGAAGCTACCGGGGCCAATAGTAGGATTGAGACTGCTACCACGAGGAGCAAAGGAAACGGCCGAGGCGGCTAAATTCCGACTCGGCACGCCGTTCAATGGCTGAAGCCCGCTTCCATCGCGATCTATGCTCGTCCGGCCAGTTCCTGCCTGCGACGAGGTTGGATTGTATTGACTGGGTGCATTGTGCTGGGAGGAGGGTTGACCCGGCATGCTTAAGCCAGCCCAACAATGGGTTTAGACAAAAGCAGAGTGTGGACTGATAGTCTTCCCGCCGACGTGGGCCGAGCCCTGTATTCGGTTTCTGTGCATTCGAATTCGAATTCAAAGAGAAAGACGATATCGGACTACTGCGACGCGGAGAGTGGGGTTTGTGATAGTGTCGGGTCGTATGCCGCGAGTTTGTGTTTGTAGATGCTCTAGCATTAGAGGTTCAGGGTTTTGAAAGAGGTCAACTGGTCGTCTTTGCGTAAGTGGGCAAAGGCAACTTGGTGCGAGGTGGTGGTGGCCTATATCGGCTGGAGAGGTGGTTGACAATGAATTTGTGCAAGTAGACAGACGTTGTGAGCGAGGTCGATAGAACAGTCGATGGGTATGCTCAGTGCTAAGTGTAAGGCGTCAATGCAGATACAGCTCGCTTACAATGCTACCAGGCCGTGAACAGGAAGCTGTCGCCACCTTTGAACAATAAATGCTGGACGGGAAAGTGGTTTCGGTTTGGACGTTGGGGTTTGGGCCGAAGGTCCCTTGGGCGGCGTCTTCTGCAATGGCTCGGCGAAGAGCTGCAGCTTGGCCAGCATCAGCCGACGACTTGTTGGAGCGGATTTCAGAGATGTGCAATTCGAGTAGCGCTTCTCATGGCTGATTGTCGATATCGATGGCTGTCGATAGGCAAGCGTTGCGACGACCTGGAATGCACCGACAGGCTTGAGGATTGGACATTAATGGAGCCAGGTACTGACTGGATGCTGGATTAGTACCCTGGCCTGGTAAGGTAAGCTAACTTCAGTGTTCGGGAGGATGCGCCATTGCCTGGTGGTGGTGCCTGGCATGTGCACTTTGAGGTCTGGTGGAGCCCTGGATGGCACCGAGGGGGCACGAGGACGAGAGAGACGACCGGGCAGCGCTTGTGTGGGTCCGGAATTCAAACGTCAACGCTGGGATCTGGTCGAATCTGCCATTGATTTACCACTACTACTGCTACTACTCCGTAGTTACTCTCAAGAACGAGTTAATTGTATCGGCAAGCAAGGGAAAGAGGTGGCTGTGTTCAAATATCGCTGGTGGTACCACTAAGGGATGGCTTGCGTGCCCCGAGATGACCTGCCAATCTAAGTACTTAGGTATTTTCTCAAGTCTGGTACTTTGTCCTCCTCCTCACTGCTCTGGCCACCACCAAGAGGGCCCTTTCGACTGAGGGCTGGCCGCACGACAACAACGCCGTCCATGTTGGCGGGTCATGGCTTTGACAGTCCCGTCGAGAGTCGTCCATGTCTGGTTCATTGCACTCGCGGCCGATGCCAGTTGATATAGACGGCTGGGTTGCGGCGAGCGCCTGCAGAGGCCGTATCAAACCAAGCCCCGCCACCGTCTCCATTTTCGCTGATTCCCGACTCGTCAAATAATTGATTCGTAGTACTGCATCGGAGCAGCCCATTAGTTGGTGACTTGGTAGGCCAGGCCAGGGCTTCCAGTGTTTCTTTGATCCTCCCGGGGTCCCGCGTCGCCGCATCGCCCGCATCGCTGGGGTTCGGCGGGTTCCGGCAGCCACCGCGACAGATGATTCGATTTGGCTCGCTGTCATGCTGTCATCAACCCATTGCGTCTGGTGTCTTCTCAACTGGTAATAGAAGAATGGAACCAGACCGCCAGTGCTTGTTTCCAGCCATAAAGCCAAAAATCCAACGCCCAACACTGGTCGTCCTTTGTCCTCCCTAACGCATTTGGCCGACGGCATCCTACGTGCAATTGTTGAACCCCCCGTCAAGCCCAGCATATAAAGGCGCCACGGCCTCGACGGCTCCGGCACCACGTAATCTTATTCCAAGCTTTAGAGTTCCTGGTTTTGCCGCAGCGTCAGGTTGATGTTGAATTTCGGCTTGCTGGTCTGAATCCTCGACTGCGTCAATCACTCGAGTTGTGCCTAGTGCTTCCTGCTTGCTCACCCCCCCCTCTGCCGCGTCGATATCCGCATTCAAGTCAAGTGCCATGGGACACGAAACCCTCTTGCCTGTCAGAAACAAGTCCAAGATGCCTTACGTCTCTGCCGCCCGTTATGGAAAGGACAATGTCCGCGTCCTCAAGGTCACCCGCGACCAGACCACTGGGGTTCAGACCGTCACCGAGATGACCGTCTGCTGTCTGCTTGAGGGCGACATTGATACTTCCTACACCGAAGCTGATAACAGCGTCGTAGTCGCAACCGACTCCATCAAGAACACCACTTTCATCATTGCCAAGCAGCATCCCGTCAACCCTCCGGAGCTGTACGCTTCCATCCTGGGCAACCACTTCATTCAAAAGTACAGCCATATCCACGTTGCCAATGTCAAGGTCGTCACTCACCGATGGATACGTATGGACGTTGATGGAAAGCCACACCCGCACAGCTTCATCAAGGATGCCGGCGAGACTCGCAACGTCGAGGTCCGTGTGAGCCGCAAGGATGGCATCAGCATCACCAGCTCCATTGTAGGCCTCACCGTCCTCAAGAGCACGGGTTCTGCCTTCCACGGCTTCATCCGTGACGAGTACACCACTCTGCCCGAGACCTGGGACCGTATTCTGTCCACCGATGTCGACGCCAGCTGGAAGTGGGCAAAGTTTGCCGACCTCAAGGCGGTGGAGGAGAGCGCTCCCAAGTTTGACAAGGCTTGGGACTCTGCTAGAAATATTACCCTCAAGCTCTTTGCCGAGGACAACAGCGCCAGTGTCCAGAACACAATGTACAAGATGTGTGAGCAGATCTTGGATGCAGTACCGGAAACTGAAACGGTTGCGTACTCGCTGCCCAACAAGCACAACTTTGAACTTGGTACGTATTATTCCTTTTTTTTTTCGTTTCCCAGACTAAAACACCATGACGCTTGGAATACTCACTGACCTCTCTCTCCCTCTCTCTCTTTGACAGATCTGAGCTGGCACGATGGTCTAAAAAACACGGGCAAGGACGCCGAGGTTTACGTTCCCCAGACCTGCCCCAATGGTCTCATCAAGTGTGAGGTTTCTCGATCTTAAATCGCAGGCAGAGCTGTGCAAGATGTGAAATGACAATAGCACCGAGTTGGAGTGCTGAACCGCGCCGCGCAAGGGATGATGATATCATGATACCTATGAATGCATTGTCACAGTGCCTTTGGCAATCTGTACTGGTCTGTAGCAAATTCTATACGCATACAAACATACACAACATCGAGTCAAGTCCTGCTTAATACAAGTTGCCGTCTTATTCTTTCTTCATGAGAAGGCGTTTGCTTTGCTCGAGTTCCTTCGTTGTCCCAGCATGTTCACGGACTCGGCATAGGATGAATCGTATGTGTTAGTTTTCACTTGCGAGGTTTGTGCAAGGCATGTACATTCATGACCGCCAGTAAGCATGGACCTCCCCAAAAAGAGATAACCGAGGATTTCGCCATTATATTCATGCCCGGCAGCTCGTCAGACATCTTCCGTATAATACAAGTGTTACAAAAAAAAACATGAGCTCGGGCCAATCATCTGACATTTGGAGCCCGAATATGTACTTGCTCATAACCGCTTCTTGTCGGACTCTCTAATCTTCTCCACTGCCTTCTGCCAACCTTCGCTGCCAACTACAACACCACCGAACCGCACCAAATTATCCTTGTACGGATGCGCATCGCCCTCAAAAGCCTTCAATCGCGCAAGCCGCTTGTCCCGCAGTCTGTTTTTGGGCAGCATGCCCCGTACGGCCTTTCGCAAAACCTCGCCGCCTCCATGCTTCTCCATGAGTGCATCCATCGTGAGCTCCTTCAGACTTCCGGGTCGCGTAGTGTGTCTGTAGTATGACTTTCGCCACATCTTTCGGCCGGTTGTGTGCAGCGCCGCGCAATTCGTCACGACGACATAGTCTCCGCAGTCTGTCGAAGGGTTCCAGATCGGCTTGTGCTTGCCCATCAGAAGTACGGCTATTCGAGATGCTAACCGTCCCAGAGACGGCGGCGTGACGTCTGGCTGGGTTGTGAGGGTCTGGTGAGGTTTGGAGGCGGATATTTGATGCCATACCCGTGAATAGGCGAGGCGAGTCTGACAAAGTGCGAGTTTGGTTAGGAGGCGGCTGCCAACGACGGCTTCAACAGAATTGCTGGCCAAGAGCGCAAAACTTACCAGTCCAAGGGTCTGAGACATTTTGAATTAGAAGGGCATGCAGGCTCTCGTAAAAAGAGAGGCCGCGAGAACAGCTGCGCTTTTCAAAAAACACTCAATGGTGCTGGAAACGCCCTGATGAAGCTCTCGTGCCTTTTCTGGGCCACATGTGCAAGCTTGAGGTGAAAGTTTGATGGCTTAATCCGGAGCTTACTCAGCGTGGTTGGAGGTCACCTGACAGGGTCAATTGTCACTCCTGCCGGGCCTCGGCCGCGGCGGTGCGCTGGGGACCTGACAAATCAATTCTCTGAAGCAAGTGGATTTCAAAGCAAGTCAAGTACCCCGTAGTCGACGGTGGTGCTGGAATCGATTTGAAATGCCCGTAATACCAGGCACAGCAACTCGTGTTGTACTATCTGCCTCTCTTGGCCTGCTGGCAGGGTATTCATTTTACCGCTATTACTCTTCAAATAAAACCAGATCTCAAGGTTTGATCTTCTCTAATGTCTCGCGCATTTTGGTACAGCAGCGCTAATACAGGCCAAAGCTGCTGGCACAGGCAAAATGACCGTTGACCACTCATTCCAGGTATGAGGCTCTGCCATCATGTGGTTGCCACTCTCCATGTTGCGCTACTGCATCACGAAGATACACGGAGGACTCGCCATTTTGTCGTCCTTGTCCAACTCTCTCTCTCTCTCGTTTCTTTTCCTTCGTTTTTCTCAACCCCGCCCCGCGTTTGCTTCTTCTTTATCACGTTGCATCAAAACACCCAGAGCCCACTTGTGAGACGCTTGAATGCTGATGAAACATGTGGCACAACAGACCGTATTCGCGGTGCCATTGTCTTGTAATGGCTGTGTCAAGACAGTTTCAGACTCAATTTACAAACTCGGAGGAGTGAGCAAAGTCGAGGGAAGCTTGGAGGATCAGTTAATATCCGTCGAAGGCTTCGGTTAGTCTGTTTTCGTTAGCGCGTCGAGTCGAGTTTATCTCAACTGACATTCGCCACAAAACCTAGCCGCACCGTCAGCCATCGTTGAAGCCATTCAGGCAACAGGGAGAGATGCAATCCTCCGTGGATCCGGCGCATCTGACAGTACGTATTTGAAACCTGATCTTCTTATCACCCCTCTCGGCCATGCCAATTCCGTGGCTTCCGATTCTGAATTCATCTGAACCCCTTGTGGGTTTCTGGCCAGGAGATTCCTCGTGTTGACATTGGTCGAAACCAGGCGCCGCTGTTAGCATTCTTGAAAGTTTTACAGGGAAATTGCAAAGGGAGGACGACAATGGAGACCGAGAAGTGAGAGGATTGGCGAGGATGGTTCAGGTCAGTTCTGGGAGAACTCTTGTAGACCTGACTGTCCGAGGACTCGCGCCAGGCACGTATCGTGCCACAATACGCCAATATGGGGATCTCAAAGATGGGGCCAAGTCGACAGGACCTGTCTGGTCTGGAGATCAGTCCGAACGTAATGGTGTCTTGGGCGAGATTAATGTTGGTCAAGATGGGCGAGGCTCTGCCTTTGTTGACCATCCTTTTCGGATTTGGGAGGTGATTGGCCATGCCATGGTTCTAACACGACAAAATGAGGCAGCTGGGCCTCTCGAAAATGACGACAACACCGTGGTCGGAGTTATTGCTCGGAGTGCAGGTGTATGGGACAACGATAAGACGGTATGCTCATGTACTGGAAAGACACTGTGGGAGGAGAGGAGGGACGAAGTCCGAAAGGGCATGCTGTAGATGAGTAAGTTTTTTGAATGAATTTTTTTTTAATTAATTCGAATGATCGTGCAAGCATCATACAAACATAACACCTGGTAAGCACAATGTGCTGTTGTAGATGAGACATACATCACATATGGATCATGCTACGGTTTCGAATTGATGGGTGAGGAATCGAGGTATCGTGATGATGATGCTAAATGTTCAAGGCGCAGCATGCACACAGCCCCTGCTGTTGCAAACGTAGTCACTCCTTCATTTACACTTGTGGCATAGTAGCCTAGGGGTTGACCGCATAACGTTCATTCCAGTTGGCACTGAGCCGCATGATATACAAGGTAAATATGCGATGAAGTTGGAAATAACCAAGTTGATTGATTGGCTGCCAGAAAAGCACACTTGCGACTTGTCAAGGGACTGTGCCTGTCGATGACACGCCGTATGTATTGTGATTGCGGGAGCATTGATCTCCCATGATAATGACAACGGGAGAATGGCGAGCATTGGGCGGTCTTGGGCCAACTGTCTGCGGTTAGTTTTGATAGTGATGCTTGGCGGGTCATCTGAGAGCAGGGGACTTTTAAGAATAAGAAGAAATAATAAAATAAACTACAGAGTTCAATAAAACTGAAAGCAAACATATACTAGTCCCTTAGGCGGCATACAAAATTAACATATTAGCTTAGTTTGGTTGGGCGTGGCGGTCCATGCAACCCCCATATTGATTCCCCTGTCCTAGGAAGTTTAATATATTCTAAGTTACTTTAGGTAGGTATGTACATATGGTGTTGGACCACCTTTGTGTGCGGTGGCACCACAATCGCATGATTTTTGGTCACGCATTGCTTTCGAGTGCATTATCAGATCAAGTGGCTGTAAGAGAAGCAGAAGAAGCACGAAATTTCCTGGTCGTCAGGATTTGAGAATGTCAGAGGTGCCCCAGTCGCAGGGTTGAGTACGCCCACTTGCACCGACTTCTGTTTCGTCTTGTCATCATGCATCAGTTGACAATGTTTATTCACGGTTCCATGCGGTGTGATGAACGTAGGGTTGCCATCCAGATAGCCATACATATGTACCCTGTACCATGGCCGAAAGGCAAGCACGAGGAGAGAGAGGGAAGGTGGGAGGGGGCCATCATCCATGGGGGGAAGGGGTTTCTTACATATGTATGTAGCTGGCACATAATAGACCAAGTCATTATCAATATCGGTTAGTGCTTGGCAATAACTACCTAGGTACCTACGTACAGCGATCTTTTTGGATGACGCGGATGCACATTTGTGATATTTATTTGTGACGTTGGAGCTAGCTTGCATCAACCAAAAGGCTTGGTTTATGGACACGTCTCTCATCACAGTCGAATGGATTCATGATGCGAGGTGATGATGCATGTCGGTCACGTATCTTGGCGGGTTGACACAGACCGCCGGCATAATATTGACATGCACATGTGCTAGACGATTCTATTGTTGGAACAGACATGGATGGGAAGCGGCCAGGCCAGGTCAGGGGAAGCGCGAGGATTGGAATTGAAAAGACTACCTAGGTACGTACTAGATTAGTACGTAGTACTAGACACAACATTACTTCTATGGCGGCGCTTAGTCACTTAATCCCACTGGACAAACGCTTCAGTCAACACTTGGGAACCCCGCTAACACACGGTGGACTTGGGTTCGAAAACGTCATCTTACATGAGGCCTGGCCGCCCCTGCAAATTCTGCACAGTTGGTCTCGAAAAATCCAATGACCTGCCAATGATAGCTCCATGGTGAAGGCCCAGAACCAGGCAAAATATTAGACTAGCCGTCGGTAGAGGCCGGGTGGAAACACATGCAAGAAATCTGGGCGTTTCTAAAGGCGGCAGAGTCACCATGCGACAAGCATTGCATCGACAGACAGCAGACGCCAGACTTATACGGTTTGGTAGCTCTGTACTCCCTATGTACTTGGGCAATTGGGTGGCAGACAGAGGAGGCCAACGGTACGCGCCGTGGCGGGCGGCCTGGAGGGGATCGATTGATGAATTGATGCAGGCGAGGCTGGATTTGCACCAATGACAGCGCCTCGCAAGGGCCCTGCAGCATCATGCCGATAGTGCTCCATACTAGCTTGACGCCAAGGCCTGGCACCTGGCCAGTGCCCAACGCCACTCAACCGCACCTCGCGGCCCGTCTCTGGTGAAGAATGATGTCTTGGAGGGGATAGAGGCAAGGAAGCCGGAGGAAAAAAAATTTGACGAAAGAGGAAAACTAAAAGGTGCCTTAGATCTTGATACGAAAGCAATGTGAGGGAAAGTGTATCGCACGTGTTCCATCCAGCAATCGGGTATGGTGAAAATTTAGTTTACAAATGGCCAATATGGAACCCGTGATATGGAGACAGCTGACGACGATGAACAGGAGAGTTTATATTACTGCCTGAGCGCCAAAGTCTATACATACAATAACCTGTAGAGCCTGTGAATATTTTCTGTCACCATTGCATGTATATGCACTCCGTACGTAGGCTGGCATTCCATGCAAGAAATCTGACAAAGTTTCAATAAACACTAATAAACCCAGCACCTTGAGATTTAAAGCCGCCCCGAAAGTTCGGGAAGGATTTGACGCACAGGCAGGAGGCAGGACATGGATGTGCCAGGTGATGAATTTGTAATTAGATGGGTTACACTGCAGTCAAAAGTTTGATGTTCCTGCGTGCTGCGCGCTGCGGTGCCCAGGGCACATGAGAATATTACGTAGCAAGCGCAGTGCGAATACGTCGTACGGACGCGGTACCAACGTAGGACGAGCCTTGCCTTTATGCAGTGCTTAGTTGCTTGTCCTGACACAGGATCGGGAACCCGTAAAAGACGATCAAGCCAGCTAGGCACCTTGGGCTGAACATGCTGCGTGGAACCGTGAAGAATTTCGAGACTAATGGCGACCCTCTGTGGTGATATGCTCAAGTGACGAGTCGATGGTCTACGTAAGTACGTAGTAACTTACATACAGTCTCGTTCTGGTTCCTGGAGCTAAAGTGTCAAACTCGGCACTCCGCGTGTTCGTTTGATCAGTGTGAACGGTGGCGTCTCTTAGCCTCATTGATGGTCGTAGTGCTCACATATTTGCCAACGAGCACAGGATCGTCGTCCCTCGACTCCACGACACATCTCGACGCGACGCCGGTGACACGGTATCAAGCTGGTGAGGGCTCGACGTGGCACCGGAGCCGTGGTGCCGTGTACGTCGAGACTACTTAAAAACACTCGTCATGCTGCCGACGGGGCATCGCAACCGACTAGGAACACAGACCCGGCGATCATACATCTCGGGCCTGGAGAATGCATTGTGCGCTCTCCGTACACATTGGCTTGTCAAGAGTCTGGTGGTGGCTCTTGATTACGCACTGATTGATGCGCGTAAAGGATGGATGGCCAGGGCAGATCGATGGCATGCAGACTCAGAATCCAGTTGGCCCAGATGCCGTCAAGTAGCATTCGAACCTGGACATTTGGCTCCATAACACTTGGGAACTGGCAGTTAAGCAACAGTTGACATAAGGAACATCGAAGTGCCAGGCATGTGTCTGGTCGGTACGTACCTGGTTTTAGCGAGTAGCCCCCTTGACCCCGGCACCCCCCGGTTCAAAAAATGAAGACATGGAAGAAGAGGAAAGACTTCCCTCACTTCCTCCTTCAGACGTCGTCACCCCCTCGCAAGCCCCAACCCCTGGCTGACTGGGTCCCGAATGGACCCGGTGGGCCTGGTTGAAGACAACTGGAAGCACTGGACTTCAGGGATGGCGGCGCCGCCACGAGACGCCAGACACCAGTTGACACGAGCTCGAGCGCCCAGGTGCTGCTGGCGGTTACGGCGTAATGCATTGTGGCATCGTGCATCGTGTGTGGTTGCGTGGTGCCCGTGGGTTTCTCAGTCTGCGGTTTGGTCCTGTCGCCCGCCCAAAGTATCTGGAGGTACCTCGCCCGCGTAGGCGCGTACAGTACTGTGCCCAAGTACTCCGCCGTTGCACTAACGTGTATGCATCAAGTACCTGGGTTCAACCGTCTCCCTTCCCCATACCGTGTGCCGCCAACTGCTCCTTGGCCATGAGTCCATCCATTCACCATGAATCATCATCCCACTAGTCCCCATGAGTCCAACACCACCGGCTTGGCGGTTCGACCTTGCCAACCTGCCAACCTGCATCCTGGGCCACACCGTCTCGCACAATCCATTCGATGTTGCTCGGTCCTTTATCATTCCCGCCTTTCCCATGCCGCAGCCCATTGTGACCCAAGTATTAGTCGCTCAGACCCATAACTAACGTACGAATAATCTTCTCATCGTGGCTGCCGCCGCTCGCCAGCCCCAGAACGCATCTACGCAATCTGCCTGGGAAGCGTTGTCCAGTCTTTTCCGTCCTGTCCAGCTTCTGCCCGAATCCTGCCTCGTCTTTAATTTCCACCAGCCACCAGTCGCCAGCCGACAGACGATAAGTCGCCAGCTATCAACTCTTCCTTGAACCAAAGGCCAAAGGGCGCCTCCCAAAACCCATGAAGTCCTTGACAACACCACCAGGCTTCAAGCAAACCAGCTTATAGGATACTTCATCCAGCTCATCAGCCAGTTTCCATCTCCACGGCAGGCAGGGCGCCAATTTGTCCCAGTCACGTCCCAAAACTGGCCGCCGGCCGCCGGCCACGAACCCTCGACCACAATCCTCAGTGTCACTACTTGCGTCGCCCTGGAGGCGCCTTTTCTCGAAGGGCAACGACGAGTCGTCTAACTTTCCTGCCAGCTACCATCTGTTGCCCGCAACCCCGTTGTCAATAGCCTTCCTGGCTGTCTTGTCACATTGTCAATTTTCGCGCCAGATGCGGGTCGCCTAATTCCAGGATTCATTCTTGGCGAGTGGCCAAGAAACCAAGTCTGTGTCGACAAATACTTGGCTTGCTTCGCAGCCTTACTGTCACCGTCACACTCCTAGGGTTCGTTGGCACCGCAGGCGGGCTCTTCCTAACCATTATCTTGGGTTCTACAGCACAGCACGCCAACTTCCCCATATTTTTGTACCAACACCCCAGCTTGCGAAATCCATTGATAATTTGGAAGGACGGACGAATTGGTGGGCATACTCGTTCAACCGAGACACAATCAAGAACCCATTGTCCTGTAAAAGCCGCTACCTTTCGTCAATATCTTTCAAGCGCAAAGCTTTGGTCCGATATACCTGGAATTTGACGACACTAGCCACCCGCCTCTTTGATCTCACTTCCGAGGGAAGCTGTCTGGCGCATAGAGGCAAGATATCTTGGTTTCACAGTCTCCGCAGAATCAACCTCATTGACCGCTGGCGCGTCTCTGAGTCGAAATAATCCATCATGTCCTTGAAGCTGGTAAGTACGATCAACGAGGAAGGCGACATAGACTTCGTGCTAATCAAGGGGGGTTGGAATAGGAAATCGAGACATGGGTGGCGGCCCTGGCTCGTTATGACAACAATGAGTTCGATGACGCTCTCGGCGAGTTCGACAGGATCGCCGACACAAGCAAGATTCTGTTTAATATGGGTGTTATCCACGCTACACTAGGCGAACACGAGAAAGCTGTGAGTTCCACGCTTCCTTTCCACATTTGCAATCGAGCTGTTTGTTGTATATGTTGGAGGAGTAAAAGAGACATCATGATGACGACTAACCATGACTCTACTCTTATTGTTCAGGTCGAATGTTATCAGCGTGCTATTCGCCTTGACCAGTATCTCGCTGTTGCCTACTTTCAGCAAGGTGTGTCCAATTTCTTACTAGGCGACTTCGAAGAGGCTCTCGCGAATTTCAACGATACGCTATTGTACTTGCGGGGCAATACAATGATCGACTATGCTCAGCTCGGTCTCTTATTTAAGCTTTATTCTTGCGAGGTACTCTTCAACAGAGGCTTATGCTACATTTATTTGCAACAGAGGGAGGCTGGAATGCAGGATCTATCTTATGCGGTGAAGGAGAAGGTTGTAGAGGACCACAATGTTATAGATGAGGCGATCCGCGAAGAGGCTGAAGTACGACTAGTCCCAACTACCCGCGCCAAATGTTTGCGACGGTACTGACAACGAGTGTCGCAGGGATACACCGTTTTCTCTATCCCAGTTGGCGTAGTCTACCGACCAAATGAAGCCAAAGTTCGAAACTTGAAAACCAAGGACTATCTAGGTAAAGCAAGACTAGTAGCTGCGTCAGATCGATCGAATGCCTTTACTGGATTTACGGGGTCAGAAATCAAGAATGTAAGTCCCCAGCACCCTTTCATCTCCTGTACAAGAGCCTGACATGGCCAAGGCTGGTCAGAACGAAGTCAAAGATGACCGGCCGGCGGACAATATTTCCTTTGCCGCAACGAACTTGGTTAAGCCCGGTATTCAGTCACGGCGGCAGCAATCAGAACCCCCAACGAGCCGAAATGTGTTTCCACCCACCCCTCCTCCTGAAAATGACCGACCCAATCGCGGAAGTGTTCGGAACGGCTCAAGGCCGACGCCTGCAAAATTGACGATTCAGACGCAAGATATTGGCCGGAAGTACGAGAAAGCTCCTTCCCCCGAAGAAATTCGCGCGACTCGGTCTGCATCATCATCAGTGTCTCGGGGCTTCTCTAGAAGAGACCTCCCACCAATGCAACGACGCCCAACCAGACCAATCGAGGAAGAGGACGAAGCTGACCCGGCTGATCTATACGACATGTACCAAGGCAGGGGAGGTGAGTCAAGTATGTCGAGAGACAGCCGTCCTTCAACGCGCTCTAGACAGCAGCCTCGATATCCTGAAGAAGACGACGGATCAGACTATGATGGCTCTCTTGGCGGAGCTGAGTTTGAAATGGTGTCGAATAATCGCAGGCGCCAAGGCTCGAGATCAGATTCTCGCGCTGCTTCCCGTCGACCTGAGATTCGCAAGATTCGTGTCAAGGTTCATGCCGATGATGTCAGATACCTTATGATTGGCACGGCGATTGAATTTCAAGACTTGGTGGACAGAATAAAAGATAAATTTGGATTGAGACGACGCTTCAAGATCAAGATCAAGGATGAGGATATGCCTGATGGAGACATGATAACTATTGGAGACGAGGACGATTTGGAAATGGCGATTCAGAGTGCAACTAACCAGGCCAGGAGGCAGAGACTAGAAGTTGCTAAGATGGAGGTAAGTTTGATCTAATACTTTCTGATGACTGGCCCAAACACCTTGACCCGTCGATGGTACATGGTCGTTGGGGTCTCCTCACGGTACTAGTTTTCCGTACAGTCTGCTAACAAACCAACCAGATTTGGATTTTCGACCTTTAGCTTTATACCCCGGAATTATTATGAAGCACATTCAATGCGGTGAACTGCATTAACAGCATAATTACGAACTAATAATCCAAAATCTACGAAAACAACACTCCTGTGAACTGTATACATTTTCACTATATCTTGCAATAACGACTTTATTTTGTTACTCTTCACATGAGTTTTGTTCACAATAACACACCTACTCTTTCACATCTTAATGCGCGAATCGAACAGCTTCATCCTTCTCTTTGTCTGTTTACCCTCCATTCTTTACTTTTCCGACGGCGCCTTACTTTCACCAAGGTGTCAATGAAGTGAAGTAGTTTCGTTTTGTTGCAGATCACGGGATTGTATCCAACCCCCTAGAAACAGAGTTGGAGTGTCTTGCTATAAACTAAAAGCATAATACGGTTGTAAAGCGTTGACTTGCCACTTCTCCTGGATTTGGAAACTTGGTATGGATCAGGTCCTCTACCTCTGGCGTCATTAGAGCCTGAAGTCATATTATAGGCTGTCTTGCAGGAAGGGTTTCGGAGCCTTCATACTGAGACGAATGGAATTAGGTTACTATAGCCATACTTCAAATACACTGCTTTCAGTAAACGGCATGATTTTGACCGAGCATTCGGGTGATGCCACCAAAGCAGGGCAACAACTAGTATACAAAATTGAAGAAGCGGATATCCTCTCCTCGCATATCAGGCTCACTACAATGTAAAGACACTACCCCGAGAAGCTTGCAGGGGTATTGAAATAATAATGCTCCGACCCAAATGGTCAGGCGTGGTTCAGCAATCTCTGTACAGTGTTGAGACGGAAGCGCCACTCATCTCTCCCAAGAAGCATAAACATCCGGGAGCTGCTTTGAGACACGACGTCGTGGCCACCAGCACTCACGAGCCTCAACGTATTGTGCACCGTAATATTGTCGATGCCTTGTCCCTCAAGCGCTGTCCAAATGGCGTCCATCACCTCAGCACCTTGGCTAGCCCAGAGCTTTTTGTCGTCGATCGCAGAGCTAAGCGCTAGTAAAATTCGTTCATCTGGGTTGATCGATGCGAGCGATTGTTTATATACAGTTTCGGGGACCCGCCAGAGGAGATAGGGGTGTTGTCGTACAAGTGCCTCGGCGGACAGGAACCCTCCCTTTTTGGTCGCAAAAATGTTGTAAACGTAAGTTGCTCTATTCTCCTGGCGGGCCAAGGCGGGTACGGGAGTTAGTGTCCTACGCCATTCTCGGGGCAGCAATTCAAACGCCGCAGCTTTCTTGGTGACCGAGTCGATCTCCTGCAGCATGCGCTGGGTAATGTAGTCGCTAATGAGACTAGTTTCCGTTTCTGACAGGTCAGATATAGGGTCCCACAATATGGCGTCCCGATATTTACTGTCAAAGTGGTCCAGTTTCTCCATATTGAGCTTTATGCCACCTCGAGTGAACTTGAAAGTCAACTGCTCTCCTTGATTAGCACACGATGAGCATTTGCCAGTCACAATTAACATACAGCATCGGCAATATCTGAAATGGTTCGAGGCGGCTTGACGTTGGGTTTAAAGGAGGAGCCCAAGTTAGCCAGCCATGATAGTAGAGCCATTGGGAAAACACCTTTGTCATGATATGTGGAGAGATTGACGCTATCATTGCGCTTGCTAAGTTTGCTGCCATCGGGGTTGACTAGCAGCCCGAGATGGGCGAAGGTAGGAGGCTCCCACCCAAAGGCCATATACAGTGCCAGATGCTTGGGTGTCGATATCAACCATTCCTGGGTACCATTAGTACGTGGTATTATACCACCGTCTATAATGATCAAGAGCAGGCACTCACTTCTCCTCGAATGACATGAGTTATGTTCATTAAATGATCGTCAACAACATTTGCAAGATGATAGGTAGGAAATCCGTCGGACTTGAACAACACAAAATCTTCTTCCGGGTCCTGCTTCTGAAATAACCCATAGATAGCATCGCGGAACTTGGGTCGGCCAAAGCCATCGCCTTTGAAACGAACTACATGAGGATCTCCGTCGCGAGCTCGTCTTTCTGATTCGGTATGTGGAATAGAGCGACATGTCCCAGGATATGCGGTAGACTTCCCAGCTTTGTGGAGTTCTCGCTTTTGCAGCTCGAGTTGTTCTGGGCTGCAGAAGCAACGGTAAGCGTGGCCATGCTCAAGCAGAGTTTGGACGTGAGCCTTGTAGATATCAAGTCTTTCCGACTTTGCTTAGGTTAGATTGTGGTGCCTTGGCATCTTGCTGCGTTGTTTGGTTCTTCGCTCACTTGTTTATATGGTCCAAACGGACCGCCGCAGTCAGGACCTTCATCCCAACATAGACCTGCCCATCTGAGATCTTTGATCAAACGCTCCTCCGCATCATCTACCAGACGCTTCTGTAGCAATAGTCAGTTGTGCAAGAGAGCTGAAACTGGCGATAAACTAGCCACTAACCTGATCAGTATCCTCGATGCGTAGAACGAACGCACCGCCATTTGACGCCTTGGCAGCTAAATTGTTGAAGAGGGCCGTTCTTAGAGAGCCCAAATGCAAATATCCTGTTGGTGATGGTGCAAAACGGGCTCGGATGGGCAATTCAGAGCTTTGGCCCAAGATAATTCGATGTGCTACTGGTCCTGCAGCTTTAGAATCTTCTTTGACCGCTTTGTTCCTTCTTCTCAGTGCCTTTAATCCACTTTCGATGCTAGATGCTCCTGGACTACTGCATTGGGGTACACCGTTCCCTTGTAGTTTTGACATGTCATTGCAAGTGGCTTGACTGAACTTGCGACTTCGGCGCACAGGTATGGCTCGATGACCATCGAATCGGCTGGTGCAACTGAGGCAGAGGGTCGTCGGCATGCATCTTGAACCAGCGAGTGACTTGGTCACTGAAAATGCTCTAACAAGTAGAGGCATTATCAATGATGAATGGTTCAAGGTAGCAAGGCACGACCCCTATGCGCTGTAGCCTTGGATGGTTTTAGCTGAGATCCTTGAAGTTGGCTGAGGATTCTAGTAGTATGACATGACGAAGCTTTGATAGGAGCGCGCCACATGTGGCGTATCCTTCGAAAGCATTTGTATTGACTGTGGCGTTTGCCTACTAGTAGTACTAGTAGGGATGAACTTATCGCGATAAAGGCTTCATATCTACACCGAGAAGTACCCGCCAGATGGGCACAGTCGGTGGCAGGTTGTATATATTTGCTCGCCAAGAAGCATACGCTAATATGCTATAATATATACAGTTGGGCCCTACCTGATGCAGTGCTGAAACGAATATTGGGATAGGTTGAAAAAAAAAATAATAATACTATAAATTATAGTATGGAGCGTGATAGCCAGGTGCATTGTTTCTAGAGTACCTAGCAGTCAGCCAATTTGATAGGCGGCAGTCATGTAACAGTAGCCTTGTCTGGTCCACGTAGGATGTGCGGCGCGAATTACGGCAGACGGCCACTAATAACGTTAGCATCTGCAAGGCTTGCTTGGCAAGACCCCGCGCCTCAAAAGATTTCTGCCAGAGCCTGCCTGCTCCACATCGACTTGTTCCCAGGCTGAATGCTGATCTTGTCATCAACAACTTGATTTCAGCCTCCACGAACCATGTCGGGTGCCATGGGCGAAGAGGAGATTGACCTCTACGGTATTTTCCCGAAAACTCCATGTTCAAAATTTTCCACCCCTTAACTGTTGTCATAGGTCTTCTCTCGATCGAGAGGGATGCGACTCAGGACCAAGTCAAGAAAGCCTACCGTCAGGTACGCCAAGTGCCCACTTGCGATCATCATTGAGGGAAAAAAAAATATTCTCGATCTTCTACTAACACAAACACAGGCAGCTCTTAAATATCATCCCGATAAAGTTCCGGTAGAACAACGCGAGGAATCCGAAGCCAAGTTCAAAGAAATCACGCGAGCGTACGAAATTCTCAGTGATGAGCAGAAGAGACATCTTTATGATGCCCACGGCATGGCAGCCTTTGATCCATCCCGCGGAGGTGGTCCAGGCGGACCCGAAGTAGACCTCAACGACATACTCTCCCAGATGTTTGGCTTTAATATGGGCGGCCCTGGGGGTCCTAAAAGGCCGAGACGCGGACCCGACGAGGAGCAGGAATATAAAGTTACGCTTGAAGAGCTCTACAAGGGCAAGACAGTCAAATTCGCCGCTAATAAGCAGGTTGTTTGCAGTCAGTGCAAAGGATCTGGTGGTAAGGAAAAAGCCAAATCAACCACTTGCGAACGCTGCAAAGGCAATGGCATGGTTGGGGCAATCAGACAGATCGGGCCGGGCATGATGGGACGAGAAACCGTCTTATGTGATCACTGCCAAGGCGCCGGGCAGGTATTTAAGGAGAAGGATCGCTGCAGGAAGTGCAAGGGGAAGCGGACGATGCAAGAAAAGAAAGCCTTGGAGATATACATTCCACGAGGGTCAATACAGGGCGAGAGAATTGTTCTAGAAGGCGAAGCGGATCAGTATCCAGACCAAATACCTGGCGACATTGTCTTCACTCTGGTAGAGGAGCATCACGATACTTTCTCGCGCTTAGGTAACGACCTCTCGGCAGAGCTCACGGTCACGTTGGCGGAAGCCTTAACAGGCTTTTCTCGAGTCGTACTCAAGCACCTTGATGGCCGAGGAATTCACATCGAACGACCGCGAGGCAAAATCTTGCGGCCCGGCGACTGCTTAAAAATCGCTGGCGAAGGTATGCCTATGAAGCGAGGCGAGGTGAAAGGAGATCTTTACCTTCTTGTAACTGTGGAATTCCCTGAGGATGGTTGGTTAAAGGATGATGCTTCGTATGAAGCCCTGCGAAAAATGCTGCCACCACCTCCCCCTCCTATCGAGGCTGAGGAAGTTGATGAACTGGAATATGAAGATGGAGCCGACATTGAGAAGGTATGATATTCCGCTATGTCTCAGTGCTCACTTACTTTGGCAGCTGTTGACATGCATTCTAGATGGGCGAAAACTCTGGAGATCCTCGGTTCGCAAGCGAGTGGGGAGACGAGGACGAAGATGACGGCCAACCTCAATGCCAAACGCAGTAAGATTCGGAGGGAATAATGGCATCTCGCGACGCAGAATCATTCCGGCACATGGTAAAACGGGCAATTCTTGGAACAGAACGAAATAATTTGATTGCGTGCCTCTAGTTTTTGCGGTATGAATGACGACAACATAAACCTAGAGTAAAACGGTGGCTTGCGGGGCAGAAAATGGTAAACTAGCAAGGTATATTGATGACGACGGCGAGAAAAAAAAATACTCAGATTCGGGAAAAGGGTGAATTGTGTAAGCTGTTTACTACTACATGTATATATCCATATGATATTAACAGATCACCACCGCTTTTAAATATACCCTTAGAGTCAGGATATTACAAGCAAGTCTACAGGAGGTATTTATCAGCTATCTTCCGGGCCACAGATCCTAGGCATATTTTGTGTGTTTTCTGTAGACGAGAATCATGCTTGTAGACGAGAATCAGGTTTGTAGACAAGAATCATGTTTGTAGACAAGAATCATGTTTGTAGACGAGAATCATCTTTGTAGACGAGAATCATGTTTTGAGGTTGCATGTCTTTGAACTCGTGTGAGATTGTATGTATGTATTTCTTGGTTGTCGCCAAACTAGGAAGGTTCGCCCCACCAGACAGTGCTTGTTCCGTCACACGTCACTGATAAGGACCAGTTGACATCAAGCCAAGTCTACCCAAAAGCCAAAGAACCTTCCCCCCAACTACAAACACTCATGTGAAGCGACACGCAAAGCTGCCAAGACCCGACCTGTTGCCCGGGCTTTGCTGCAAGATACATTGTGTCGCATCCGCCGCTGTCAAAATGTCACGAAAAGGCGTCGGCATCGGGGCCTTTGACAGGTCAAGGCTGACGTCGGCCCATTACGCATCACACGGCTCATCTCTGCGCGCGAACAACGCGCAAGCCCTCGAGACACAGCTGGCCGTGTTCCGGTCTCTCCTCCAGCAGTTCGCGCAGACACACGCCAAGGACATCCGCTCAGACCCGTCGTTCCGCGCCCAGTTCGCGCGCATGTGTACCGCCATCGGCGTCGATCCCCTCTCGAGCAGCAGCAGCAGCGGAGGCGGCCCCGGGGGCTCCATCTGGGCGCAGCTGCTGGGCAAGACGGTCAACGACTTCTACTTTGAGCTGGCCGTCCGCATAGTGGAGATGTGCAGCGCGACGAGAGGCGAGAACGGCGGGCTCATTGGCCTGCGCGAGGTGCGCGAGCGGCTGTCCCTGGGCCGCGTGGACAGCTCCGGCAACAGCAGCGACATTTCGGAGGACGACGTCCGCCGCGCCGTCGAGACGCTGAAGCCGCTGGGCGGGAGCTACGGCATAGTCCGTGTCGGGCGCAAGGAGTACATCCGGAGCGTCCCCAGAGAGCTGAGCAATGACCAGGTTGCTGCCGTTGAAGCCGCCCAGGTTTTGGGCTACGTGAGTGTCAGCATGCTTTGCGATAACTTGAGCTGGGAGCGGGCACGCTGTCGAACAGTCATTGACGACTTGGTGGCTGAAGGCATGCTGTGGGTGGACAAGCAGACCGGTGGAGAGTGGGAGTATTGGAGTCCGACGTTCATGGTTGATATAGACGAAGGGCATGCCCCCGTGGCCGATTGAGCCATGGTCACGGGCTGTTTTTGAACGATTCAAGGCAGTCACGGTTTTCGGATTCGCGCAGGTCTCATTTGGGGACTACCATACGCCAACAGGCTGCCAACAGAGACTGATTTATTATCGTTTGGTCCTCCCTGAGGCTGTTGCCTTAAATGGTGTCTCCCAGACGGGTTGATAGATCGACGCACATGGTATAGCAGGAAACATGCCGACAACGTTGGTATCAAGTTGTCAAGGCGGACCAGGAAAAATCGTATTAGCGTACACATGCAACCCAGACATAGACGGTCTGTAGTAGCTCAATAATGGGCACAAAGGGCAGCCGAAATAAGTTATAATTTATGGCCCGCCCCCTTCTCCAACGGCCTATCTACGTCATGAGACTAGATATTAACATAGAAACCAAGTACAACAACCATATCCAAGCCGGCGAAAAGCAAAAACAAGATTTGTGTACAGAAACCGCAAGCCGAAGGAAGATTCGATACCTTCACACTTCCACCCTCTTTTCATATTGGACAATAGTTTGCCAGGTGCATCCCGACTTCTGCGAGATGGTAGAGGCATCCCCCAGTTATTCTGCGTCAGTCATCAATACCAGGTAACAGCCTCCGCAATAGTCCTTGTCCAATTCTTATCCGCTCGTATGTCATGCCGTCCATATCGCAACCATGCCCCCGCGCGTAGCACATATCGATATATGTACCCATCCCAAGCCTACGCCGAACTCCGAGATATCGCGATAGTCTTTCGTGGGCACAGTTCTAGTAAGGAGGGTTAGGGCCCCCCATGGGAGGATAATCATCAGGGCGTCCCATGCTCGCGCCTGGGCGGCCGTCGCCGAAGTGCTTCTTGCGAAGGGCGGCAAGACGCTTCTTCTTGGTCACGGTGTTGATATACGTGCCAATGACGAACGAGACAAGGTTGAAGAACGGCACCCAGAGCTGATCAGGCAGGAACTTCTGAGCGAAGGCAAGGCAAATAGGCGACGTAATCCAGGAGACGCGCATCACTCTCCAAAAGCCAACCTTGACGGTGGCACGAACCTGGTGATAGGTACGAGCGCCAGCAATCAGAGCCATGGCAACGAGATAGACGCTGTTCTGGATAGGTGCAATCTACAGGCGGTAAGTGACGAACCGTGAGATTAGTAATTTGGTTGTTTAGAGGCTTGCGAAAGTCTGTGGAAGACCATATAATGCCTGATGGAACTAGGGTTTCAAGGAGATACGTACAACCAGGTTGCTAAAAATGATTTGCATGATCTTGGCCTTCAGACTAGTTCGGCCTCGAAAGACCTTTTGCAGAAGCCAGATCAGGAAGTGGCCAAGCGGCGCGCTGACAAGAGCACCGTACGCTGCCATCTTGGGAACGCGGGAGGTGAAGTAGTGGCCATGCTTGTTGCGGTCCTTGGCGAGCCATGAGGCAATGAGCTCTTGGGCACCAGCAAGGGAACCAGCCGTGAGCATTTTTGTTCGCAGGGGATTCGACTCGAGCTGCTTGATGTAGGCCTGTATTTCGCCAAAAAGGAAAAAAGACAATAATTGTCAGCCTTGCAAATCTAATGCACGATTTCCCTCTAAATGGGGATCTGGAAGGGAAGAGTGACATACAGCGAGATATCCTTTGGTACCAGCATTCTGGATTCCGCCCGTCAGGGCTGTGCCAACCTTCTCAGCCAAAGGATGCTTGCCACTGGTGCCGGGAATTTTGCCGTCGGGCAGAGCGTTGGAGGCGACATTCTGCGTAGTCTGCCGCAATGTATCCCGTTCAAACTTGACTGACATGATGGCGGCCCCGAGAGCAATGAGCAGTCAGCGGTGCAGTGAGACGGCGGGCGGCCTTTTCGGATGCAATCCAGCCGTGACGAGCGGCGGCCTAGACAGGAGGGAGGCGGCAATGAGGGTCCTCACGGAGTTACGGAGAGGCAGCGCGAGGAATGTTGGCGATATAAACGGGCAAATGGACGATGGATGGAAGGTCCGCAGATGGAACAAGAGGAACCGGGTCGCAGAAAGTCGCAAAAGAGAGGGAGGGGGGTGGGTGTGATGTAGGTGCCCTGGTGCCCTGGTGCCGTTTGAGGCTGTTCGGGGAGGGTTGGCCAATTGATTTGTTTACACCTCGGGACAAAACACGCCAGCTCGAGCCCCGACGGACCAGTCGACGCACGGCGTTGACCAGTTGACGGCCACATGCCCGGAGCCTGAAGAAGTGGCCAGGCACCGCTGCTGGGTAATACCTGGCTGCTGAAGCGGCTGGTAGGTGCCAGGCGAGTATGTACCTTGATTGCCAACTTGGAGAGCCATTCAAGGTATAGAGACTTGTGCATTATATGCAATGCCTCCTTCTTGGTCAAGTAGCGTGTACACAGATCAATGCGGCACCAAGTACATAAACCTCGGATTCTTGGAAGCTAGTGTGGGTCCAATGTTGGGCGGTGTCTGTTCAGCACCCGGTGCTCCATGAATGCGTACGCCAGTTGCACCCATTGACGGTCCGCTTCTTTCAACATCAATGTTGAATCAAATGTTCTTGCAACCTTCAACGGGGACGCTATGGCCACACATGTCCAAGCATCTCTAGATTGCCCTCACTACGTACTCCATAGACTTGCAGAAATGCATGTGCCACATGTGTATCGGCCTAATTGAACAAGAAACCCGAAAGCACTGCAAGCTCACTCCCCTTCTGTTTTTGGACGAAGCTGCCTCGTAGGTTTCTAACGACGCGGCTATTCCAGGACGTTCTGGTGCCGGTAGACCAGCCATGCGGAGTACAGAGGCGGCATCTAAGGACCGACCTGGGCGCCTAAGCACCTACCTAGGTACTTACTTAGGTAAGTAGGTAGGTACTTGAGATTGGGCACGATAGCCGCGGTAACTCTTTCTATGCAAATGCGACCATCTCTCCTCTAACCCCATGACTGCACCCCAAATCTCGATAAGTACTCTCCCTGTTATAAATGTCAGATTGTTTGGCGGCTCTCGCCGCCATCGTCAACACATCCACGTCGCATCCATGACGCGGGAAGTCGGGCGAAAGTAAATCCCATCTTGATTGGTGAAGGTCTGGGGTTTTATGGGTCTTGATCCATTCTCGCGGCGCGTTCACAAGGCACTATTGGTTCAATGTTGTTTGTATACTCTTGTGCTCCGTACCCCGTAGCGTAAATGACCGAGGCTGTTCCTCCAGAGCAACGAGTTGCTATGGACATTAGCAAGCCACTTGCACCAGATTCAAATGAGCGAGCTATTCGAGCATGCTCTCCCTCAAACGTAAATAGATGTGGGTTGATGTCCGTATTGACGGCGGAATTACAAGCTATCGCGTCCCGGGCTTGTTACTGTACGGAGTATCAGTCCGTCACTTCGAAATGCGACCTGATTAGAGTAGGGTTTCCGATTTGCTGTTGTTGACATCATCCTCCAGGCCTGACTGTCACTTGAATGAGAATATCAGTCCCGTCGGGTAAGTTGAACAGTCCCATGCAGGGCATGCGACTCATGAGCGTTCATCTAGAGGGGGCTTGTTCCTCTTCTGTTTACTCAGGTCTTATCATCTAAAGCCCCGTCGGCCTAAAAGGAAAGGAATGGTCCTGCCATTCATATGACCTTTGCTTACCATTTACACACATAAAAAAAAAAATCATTTACCGTTTTCCACGTAACTCTCGAGAACCTTCTTCATCATCTGGTCGCCTACAACCTTGGCCTCCGCAAAACGAGGCTGGAAGAATTCTTGTGTGCTGACGAACCGTTTTTCCCACGTCTCAAAGTGGCCGAGTGAAACACACTCGGCCCAACCACGTGCTGCAAATGTAAACTCAAGGTCATCGCTTCGATACATCTTGTCTTCGACAGCTGTTTTTAATGTCTCATCCAACAGCGCCGTATTGAGAAATAAGTGCTCTGTTACGCCAAGTCGAAGGCGGAATAGAGGCGTACTGCAAATCATATGATCGTATGGCACAATGCCTAACGCGGCCCAACAGTCAACCATGGCCAAGAGGCTGAGATGGTTGTTTGGCCTGGGCGGTGCGTCTGTTGGTTTCCCAAGAGAGAATGAGGACAATATCGAGGGCTCGATCAATGGACGGGCACCCCAATTCGAAGCCGAACCAAATACCTTATCCCTTGCATTGTACACTCTGACCCGAAGTCCATCCAGATCACCTTTCAGCATGAGTTTATACAATGCCGTTACGCTCTCAGCATACTGAGCCACTTGTTTTCTGGCTTCAGGATTCAGGATGGCAAGGCCAGCGTACACGTGCCATTTCTGCCCGTAGATGCGAAGCATGGTGTTGATCTTGACGTTCTCAATGCCACCTACATAGCGATTCAATTCCCATGGAAACTGACTGTTTGCGTGCCAGGCTTTTCCCATGGACAAAAACGCGGCATGAGTAACAGCTTGTGTATCCGCAGTGATACGGTCGTGTTCTTGCGCTGTCAAGTAAACATACTTGGACCGCAAGCAGCTGAAAACAGCCTCCACCTTCCGCAGAGCCTCATCCGGCGCGCGATGTTGAATGAGAACTAGTGGTTGATTATGTGTATCAACCCCAGGACCGTGGAGTGAATGGCAAGATATAATATGGACATCGGGCGGCAGGTACTCCTCAAAAGCTTTTATTTCCGGAGACTTGCAAGACGTTTGGCCGCCAACGATGGCACCCATCTTCGTCGCTACCACGAGAGCATACACACGTCAGAAATATATACGAGGATGGGAAGGGCTCCAGTCATTGGGTGCATACAAGGGCCAAATTGCGCAATCACACGGTCTATGATGGCAGCTTCGACACTGTATATGATGTAGTCGCTGGCTCGTGACACATAATGGCCGTTGCGGCAGACTTCTATATTGCTCTGAAGCCATCCTCAGCACAGAACTAAAACTGAAAGCAACTTGAACAGGCAGTATGGGTCGTACTTTTCCGATATATTGTTCTTTGAGGCTATCGAATCTATCTTCTCTATCGCAAGCAAGAATCCTAGAGGATTGCTCTTGTTAATTTCCTATCTTCTCTTCTGTTAGCTTGATGGCTCACGAAGTGAATGCTTGGCTGCAAAACAAAATACATGTGTGATTTGTAGCTTCTTCAGACAAAAGTTTGTTAAGGTAGCAAGCGTTTACATCATTGAGAGCACGAGGCTTAGCTCAGGGACCGGAACGGCCCATGGGCAGCCACGAACAATGCTCGAGCCAAATGCGCTCTAGTCATCATTGAAGCTGGGAAAGGACGGCTGGGTGAGAGGAAAGAAGATGGCCAAACTTACCGATACTAAGACTATTTCCAAGCCTTTGCAGACCAAGCATGATTGATGCTCACGACACTTACCTCCAGCCTGCTGCAGATAGTCTATCGGCGTACATCTTGCCCATGTCGCCCATTCCAATCAATCCGACGACGAAATTCTCCATCCCTTCCGGGATCTGTTGGGATGTAGGGGCCATTGATCTGCTTCTTGATTGAAGACACGAGCAGAAACAATGGAACTCAGTATGCTTGCAAATTACGCCTGCGCTTTTGCCCGTCTGGAAGCGCGACGTTCCCAGCTGAAGCTTGGAGACTTTGTGACGGATGGATGTGCAGAGTAGAAGATGAGAAGAGGGAAGAAAAAAATGCAGATTAATATACGAAACCACAGGCCACTAAAGTGGGCGCCAGTTGGTTAGTAAGCAGTTTGAGACCCTCCCAAAAAACACCTCAGGACCCACTGACGAGAGGTTGCGGTCAGTCACCCGCATGAGAATACTAGAAGGGACTCATTACAGGCATGTACGTAATATTTTTTTAACGATGCTACATGTTGTATCTCACCGACGAACATCATCTCAGCTTACCACCAGACTAGGAATTTCATAGTTGAAGTGGCTAGCTCGCTCGGCAATTCTTGTATTAGTTGGTATCCACTGACTGTTTCCAGTTTACGCTTGATATGGAGGATGTTTTCGCTATTGGGTCTAATGGATCTGGGCAACTTGGTATTGGGCATGAAGAGGATGTATCCGTTCCGAAGCAGGTTCATTTCCAACCGGCACCTCTGGGCTCCCGTATAATGAAAATCGCCGCTGGCGGTAACCACACTCTTCTCTTGGATGAGTCTGGTGGCCTATTCTGGAGTGGTGATCCGTCTGCTGGAGCTTGCGGAATCTCAAGCAACGACGCGAAGATTGCGGTCTTTCGGCCAGTTCACCTGGTCCATAGCGGACACGATGACATCATAGGAACTCCTGTCCTCATCGCCGCAACATGGGAGGCATCATTTATTGTTTCCCGCGATGATACCGGGAGAAGCACCAAACTCTTCAGTTTCGGGACCGGCATGAAAGGCGAGCTTGGTGCAGGAGAACTGATTGTTCGAACGCCCAGAGCTACTCAACTACAAGACTTTCCTCCACCAGGGACAGAAATTATTGACTTAGCGGCATGTATGGGACATGTTGTCGCAGTGCTCGATAATGGCGATGCCTATGGCTGGGGCAATTGTCGGAAATCACAAGTGGGAGCACCTGCCGGCGTCATCTACAAGCCTCGGAGGGTAGCCGATATCGGATTCGGCGTACATCGTGCGGTTTGTACCAAGGAGGCGACATGTTTCTTTGGGGCCCCAAACAGTGGGCAGGTTCGCATATTAGGGTCGGACAAGTGGGGGATAGTCTCCAAGAGTCCCCGTGTAACATCTTCATGGTCAGATATTGGGGCAGGCTGGGGAGCCGTCTATATATTGAATCGAGACGGAACTCTGCAAGCGTGGGGGAGAGATGATCATGGTCAACTACCACCACCCAATCTACCTCGTCTGGAGCAAATTGCCATTGGCAGTGAGCATGTTGTGGCTCTGTCACAAGATGGCGATGTGCTTTCATGGGGTTGGGGCGAACATGGGAATTGTGGCCCACGGGTGGAAAACAACGACGTCAAAGGCCGTTGGAATGTGATTGCATCCTCGAAATTTATACCCGCGGATTCTCGGATTACTAGGATTGGTGCGGGCTGTGCTACCAGCTGGATATGCATAGGGCGAGTTTGACTGCGTCGTATTAACTCCCTCCTCTACCCGGGCATCGAGGCGGCAACCTATAAACCACTTCCCGCTTCATGCTTCTAGTCCGGAAATAGCGCGAGGCTCTTAACATCTGAAAGCTTTTGTGTCGGCTCCAAATATGTTGACTCGGGGGCAATTTGGGCATCTGCCGCTTCTTGGCGCCCAACGCTGGCTGCATGACGCTCTTCGATCCGGCTCAGCTGCAACGCTGAAGGGTTCTTTTGTAGGTTAGTTGGGTGTATGGTGAATGGAGAACATTGTAGACTTACAGGGTCGGCACTATGATCCCACTCCAGCCTTGCGTCTTGTTCCACGTCTTCCTCCTCGTCTCTCACGGGCTCCCAGCCATCATCATCTACAAACAGGCTTTCTGAGCGGATAGTGGGCGGTGGTGGCTTCTGAGACGGCCGTAAATCAAAGGCACCAATTCGTGAAGCGCTGGCCCTAGCAGCGCTCAGATGTGGATGGGGCGTTGGGTTAGGCACCGTGGGTTTCGCGATAGATGGCGCAGATTGTGAGAGCTGGTAAGGCTGTATATTCGTGGTGGTTTCGTTTGGAGCAACGCTGGTCCTACGAGAGGCAGCCTCTAAACGTGGTCCTGATGCTGCTGCTGCTGCTGCTGTTGCTTTGCGGCCCTTTTTCGTCTTTTGGGCTGGATTACTTCCACGTTCCCCTACTGTCATTATAAGAAACTCGCAAGCCAAAGCATCTCCAGCATAAGAGAGCAATATGGGTTTCGCAGGGAGAGAATATCGGGCAGAGATGGCATTTCCAGTGATCCCAGCATGTTGAACAATGGCGCGAAAGTCTTTGACAGAAATGACGACATGAAGCTTATCCTCAACGTCGATATCATCAAATTCATCTGTTTCAACAGCAATCGAGGTCTGCAACGGCTTTTTTAGCACCGCTGCCAGTGGATGTTAGTGCTATGCAAGTTCTCCCAGTGGTGACGAGGTCTTTCATACCGTCCTCATTAACGGTTTTTTCGCTAAAACATGTGAAGTTGACATGGTCACCGTCAGTATTGATATCCAAGTACTCGATGCCGGGTCCGAAATGGTCCATGAGCTGACGAAGCGTCCTTGATGATATTGCCCAGTGGTGTGGTGCATCTTGTCTATTAAATTTTGCGTGAACGGGTACAGCCACCTCGAATGGCAAGCGATGAGTTGATGTCAAGCCATTCCGAAACACAATACGGGCGATGAAACGACTTTTAATGCCTTCCCCATCCTCGACGGTGATATCACACCTGTCGATAAGTGTCTGCTTCTCCGCATCTCGTTGACTCTCTGAGCTTGAACGACTGCGAAATAGCGATATAAGTGACTAAATACGTCATGGAAATTAGTACTATGTGCAGAATGATATATTCTAAAAAAATCTAGGACGGTACAAGAGGTATGAGGGCAGATAGAGTGGTTGTAGAGATAATTTCAAGAGCTGGGGAGTCACCAACCCTGATATATAGTGTGCAATAGAATCTGTCGCGAAATTGGCCCATGGGCTGACATTGGTATTTAGAGAAGAATCTGTTTGTGGCGAACTTGAAGCTCGCATAGGCGGACTTGGAACTATTCAAGGTTGTAAGAACGAACTATAGAGTCCACGCTGTTAGTGACTGAAAAGCATGGGGCCCGTCTCGTCGGAGGACGACCTTACCGAGTCTTTTCTAGCTTCTAGGGATATATCATCGCTGAATTTGTTCAGACATATCAGTGCATCACGAAAGGCAGACACGCCTTCTTCGCTCAGGGTGAAGGACAGGATTGCCATGATACGGTTCGGAGGATGCGTCGGGGTTCATGTCAGCCAATAGTCAATGAAGCAATCATGCAGATGCCGTACAGGTAATTCCTCCGTGAGAGACAAGGAGGCTACCGATTCGTTTGGTTACTTAAGTAGTTAGTAGAGTGACATGAAATGCTCTCAGTGTGTGTGTAGGTGTTACAAGGATGGAATCCGGGAGGGCACGGCACAGTGTGAAATCAATTGATGTCTTGGTTCAAATGTTTAGCCCAGACAGCTCAGCCAGCTGGCAGCTGGGCCTGTCCCTGGAGAGGTCTGGTGGGGCCTCCCTGCCCAGCCACAACCATGCAGCTCCAGGCTGCTACGCGCCTAGCTCAACCCTCTGAAGGCGCCCGCAGCGGATTTGATTGATATGTCCCATGTGAAAACGTTGAAGTTAATCGTAGTCATGATTGTTTCCATGTCTTTATTCCAACTTGAGATCCCCCCAAAGGGAAACCCTGGCGAGCAGCTTTGAGGCAAGACTCGATGACAGTTCGACACAATAAACTTCATAGCTCCGGAGCAGGAAATATAGATGTCGCAATCTCTATTTGAATTCTTTGGTAGAACAATCATTCTTGAGGATCTCCATGGCTGCAGCGTCTCTAGATAACAGTACAGTTTCCTTTGTTCTCCCAAAACAGTGGGGATGCAAGCAGTATTAGCTGTGATAAATGAAACCGAGCAATAAACGCAAATCAGGGGCAAAAACAACACAAATTCGCATAGAAACCCGTCCCGCCGATTCAAGACCAAAAACGACATTAGGGTAAACCTCCGGAACGCCAACAATGAATCCCTCCATGGGTGTTCTTGGGAATCATATCCGCCTCAAAAAAAACGTACGTCTGAAATCGTGGCATACCCTCTTCTTGTCCTTCGCTGCCATTCGCATCCTCGAAAACGCGGTTACCCATTCGGGACCGTTCATAGAAGAAGAAAAAACCAAGCAGCCAGATCGAATGATTTTGCTACTTTAAAGCACCTTGCACGATGGACGCCCGCGCAATTGCTCTGTACAGCCAAATTGTTGGATGGAAGCGGCCTGGAACCATGCTGGGCGAGAAGTCACCGCTCAATGAGCAATATGGTCGTCATCCTACATGACCGTAGAGGCCAATAGGCGCGATTCAACATCATCCATTCCCATGCCATCCATGCGCGGCCCCTCCATATTTTGTAGTCTTGACTCGATCGTTTGGAATCGGGGTTCGTAACCACCCGCTCGAGCCTCCAGGTTTTCCATTCGCTTCTCGATATTATCCAACCGTTGCTCGATGCGTATAAACCCTTGAGCGATGTCATGGCTCAGCCGATCCAACTTGTTTGTGAAGGAGCGAATAGTCGTTGCTAATGGTGCATTTTCTTGGCCTGGTGTTCCAGATGGAACGCGGGGTTCGTGATTATGGCGAGGCTCCTGCAAAGCGAATCTCCACTGATTTCCGAGTTGCACCTCGCATACGGCTTTTGCACGAAAAGGACAGTCGATCTTGCGTGTGGAGGGATTGCGCTTCTTGGCTGTACTGTTGTACTTGACTCCACCCCGATCACATACCAGGTCATAACGCGTCGGCTTTCCGTCTCGATAATTAGATGCGCGAAGCTTGACAATTCCATATCCCTGATCTTTGGCGACCCTCTGAACCGAAGCCATAAGATCCTCGAAAGATCGAAATATGCCTTCCGGGGGTGGAAGCAGAGCTGGCGGCGGTGTGTTCGGCATCGCGATGGATTGGGCCACGGTGGCGCGACTTTTGAAACAGGCACGCGAGGGGAAGAAGAGAGTGCTGATAGTCAAGGTCGCAATAACGACGGCCGTTCTCTCTCCCTGTGTGCAAATAGTCGGGGAGGCAGTCCCAGAAGGATTGCCGTGTCGTTTGGATGCGGTAAAAGCTTGGTACAATCGACCCAAGTGCAAGAGGTTGGGCTGTAGGGATTTTCCAATCCGCACTGTCGACGAGTTAATAAGGTTTGGTGTTGATCCGGTCCGGCGAGTGCTAGCCAGTCATGGTGCAGGAAGGGTCTGGTCACAGGGGTCTCCAGACCCCGCTGGCACCGTGGACGACCGCGTTGGACGCTTTGGCTCGCGCAATATTCCACAGTTGTACTCCGTACCTTCCAACCTACCTAGGTACTTAAGTACCTAAAGCTCCTGGAACACAGTCTACAGGAGCTCTCATCTACAGGTAAGAATGAGGCCCTCATGTGGTCTGCTATTACTGCATTCGTCAGATGCATTAATGTAATGGATTATGAACATTTGAAGGGTCTTCCAGACTACACTAGTGCGCATAAAATAGAAGGGACAAAGTATTGGTTAATGCATCTTGCTAAGCCTTGTTAATAGATGGGATATGCGAGGATCCTCGGGTTGTCTCCTTTCTGCTCGAGCACCCAGGACTTGGGTAAAGCTCTGGTTTCAACATGTTAATAAACGGGGCAATACTCCATGGGAAGCAATGACTAGGGTGTTAATCTGCCGTCACAGAGGTTGGGTCGTGTCGGGCTTTCCCTCTCCCAGCCCCACAAAATAATTCCCCTGCTCTTCGCCTCATCAACTACTGCCTACGTAGGTAGATAATATCACGACGACGGCAAGCCAAAGCCTTGCTATACGACTGGAATCAACAGTACACACGACACGTTCCTATCGTTTCTGTGCGTTACCGTCTCTTCAAATATATTAGATCAGTCGACGCGTCTGCAATATTACTCCGTTGCGCAATGAATTATCAGCCAGGAGCATCAGCTGGCTTGCCTGTAGGCACCAGCCAATCCATGGACGAGGCTCAGTTGAACCAAGCAATGAAGCGGCTCAAACTCCTGTACATCAAAGTACGACCTAACTTTCTTTCATCTCCATTTCCTCCATGTCTAGAGTCACCCTGTTATTCCATCAATACTAAACGACTTCTACCTTAGGCGCGATTACTGAGAGATACCATTCCCAAAATGCTAGATCCTCTCGTCCAAAAGCAGCCGTCTCGTAAGTCTTCATAAATAGCCACAGCGCATCATTCTTGGACTTATTACCAACGGGGTGCCTCATCTAGCTGATATTATGTTCAATGCATTCGTGAAGGCAGTGAGTGACGCACAGATGGATGTGAAGGAATTCACAGAGTTGATGAGAGATGAAACAACCAAACAAGTGTTTGCTCAAGCAGAAAAAAGCAGGCAGGACAATCCGCTCGGTATCAAGCAATGGAGACATAAAGACCACCCGGATTGGTTCAAGATGGATAAGGATTAATGCAACGGGTTCTTCTTGTCACTATATGTATTCTATTGGGCCATTACTGTTCGGCGTACTCGGTTAAGGGATATCGGAGAGGAGCCAGGTAGTTTCAAACTTGTCGCTTGCACTTCTGTCACAAGATTATTCTGGCTCGTTCACTCTCATACTGTGTGACCTTCGTGACACTTGCCGCGATTCAAGCCAAACAATCCTTGGATACCTAGGGCAGATGGCTCACCATTGCTGATCGAACACCCGAAGAGCAAAGTCTCCCTAAGTTCGTAGCGATGCACTCAACTCACCAAATCCAGAATCCTGCTGCAGGATCGCGGTTTTAACACATCGTCACTATATTCAGTATATTTCAATATATATCCCCAGACTAAAGTGATTTATTTGGCTTCTGTAAGTCATTTGCATTGGACATCGGCGAATCCGAAGTCCGCGAGGCTTCACGGAACTCGCCAGCTCCACTCGACCCCTCTGCCAGCAGCCTCTGACGAGCTGGTAGACTGCGGCATCCACGTGACTAATAGTGGGTCCAGTAACGCAAGATATTCACTCTGATTCGCTGCATTAGCGGGCACAACTCTGTCTTTCTGCCCACACAAATTTTACCCAAATCTCGAAATTCCTCGTTCCCTGGTGAGATCCTCATTGTACACTCCCAGCACGACAAGCAACAATGGCGACCCAACGAGTTACCTACCGCCGCCGCAACGGGTGAGTTTTATAGTCAGCGTCTAGATGCGAAATTAATTTCATGTTATTTGCATCCACGACCATACAGCTAACATGTTGTCCACAGCTACAACACTCGTTCCAACCGAACCCGAGTCGTTAAGACTCCCGGTGGCGAGCTCCGACTGTTGCACATTAAGAAGCGAGGCACTGTCCCCAAGTGCGGCGACTGTGGCTCCAAGCTATCTGGCGTAAGTGTTTACCGAACCCGACAACGATCTATTCGAATAGGAGGAGTACTGGTTGAGGGGATGGCATGTTGCGAGATGGCATGACGGTTTCTCACTTTGTCATGAATGCGTTTGGGAACATGGCAATGGCGTGGCCATAGGGCCATACAGACCTAAACCTCAGTCTCAAGATCATTGGCGCATGGCAGCGGGCAGTCCTATCGCGAAACCAAACTTGGAAATCAGATAGCTAACAAGCTTTGGTACTAGATTCCCGCCCTCCGCCCCCGAGAATACTCCCAGATTTCGAAGCCTCAGAAGACTGTTCAGCGTGCCTACGGAGGATCGAGATGCGGCGGCTGTGTCCGTGACCGTATTGTCCGAGCCTTCTTGATCGAGGAGCAGAAGATTGTCAAGAAGGTGCTGAAGGAACAGGAGCAGAGCCAGAAGAAGAAATAAATATATTTCAATGAAGTGTCGGGCTTACTGCGTGTTTGGCAAGGAACTCTTTGAGGGGAACGGTTCATTGCTTTGGTGTTCATTAGGACAAAAAGGGACTGCATGATACATTGGGGACTGGGCCGGAAAATCCGGTCTCCTGCTGTCGTTAAGGCTGCTTTTCTTTCTTGGTGATTCGAATGAGAAACATCAAGTTGGCACTTTTTCGGATCGATCACCAATGTGTTGCGACAACGATTCAGCGCATTTGTTGTCCAGATGTGATTTATGATCATGATGTAATTGCGACCATGTGTAATACCAGCGCGCATCACCTACCAAGATATGTATACGTCCCTAGGGTAGGGACGAGTGAATGTCGTACAGAAAATGGCCTGAGAAAAAAGAAGCACTCTCCCGAATTGGATGCTACCGTGCCTTCTACCATACTGACAGAATCGTCGCCTGCGCTCAATATCGGGTGGTAGAATAACCATAGCTGTCAAATCGCGGGACAGGCTGTGCCAAAGTGGCGTCCCAGCGAATTTCACTGGAGCTTCTACAAACCAAGGACTGACGCACGCGAACTTAGAATGATCATACGCAACTACATCTTTATCCCACACTCCGGTACGCACGGCAAATCCGACCTCAGTTGTCTTCTCAGCTCTATCAAAATTACGATCGCACTCTAGGCGAGCAACGTCCACAATATTTAAGTTATGACAAGTGCCCTGCGGTGCTGTTCCAGAGACTGGCGGCGTACATTCTGGGGCCGTAGCTGTCGCAATTGGTCTCACACGTTTCGGTCGCAGCATTCAGCTCTAGCTGCATCCTTACCCAGGGCTCGTACGCAGAATACTGGTTATGGGAATCATCTTCGAACACTGCAGACATGTACCCGTTTCCTCCGCTCACGGCGAGATGTACCGTCCGAACCGCCGCCAACCAACTTTTCCGAATTGGACATGTTAGGGGACATGCCCGCGCCCTCCACATCGGTCGACGTTTGTATGTATGACGGGTTTGGCCTTAATAGCGGTCTTACAATCACGGGTGGTAATGGAGCCCTGTTGGTGAACGGGGAGGCCTTTGCGTGGAGACCATGGGAGGCAACGGGATCAATGGAACTTGTAAACAAGAAGGGCCAATTCGATCTCCCTAAGGAGGTATTCGGGATATTTGATCTCCTCTGGCCAAGACCGGGTATGTTCCAACACTCCTTCTTGGGCAAGCCTTTTCGTCGGCGAGGCTTGTTTCGCTATCACCGCCACGGTCAACCCAGGCCCCATGGCGGTGGCAATACGCCAAAATACATCTGGAGCCATCATATTCTAACGGGCCTCTTTGCTTAGATTTACTCGTCATTGGTGTCGGAAAGCACAACCTCCCACTCAGCCCAGAAACTAAGAAGCACATTGCCGAGCTAGGAATGAGGGTGGAAGTTTTAGACACAAGAAACGCAGCTGCACAGTTCAACCTACTTGCCACCGAACGAGGCGTCTCTGAGGTTGCAGCAGCTTTGATACCCATTGGATGGAAGGAGGGCGTAGGAGCTGAGGCATAAGGTGCCTCGTTTGGCAAATGTGTTGTCGTGCATACTCTGACATTGCTTTGTATGGCCACGCTGAATTCAAATGTCTTGGTGCTTGGCTTAGTGACATGGTGTAGATAACTTGTATGGATATAATCATTACATCCGGCCTATATGGAAGTTTTCCCATGGTCTCCTTGGGTTGAATCTTGATATATTGTGTGCGCTTGAATTGAATCATCCCTTGACGTGTTTCGCTTTTGTGTTCGTTTCTGGATCCTCCAACGGCAAACCTCAACCAGTTCGGGCGTCAATGACACTCGTGCTTCTGGCATAGCTTAAAAAAAATCACAAAGTGGTGTCAAACCCGCACCATGATACATATCATCCAGCTGCTCAGCAATTATTGTAGTATTTATAACCGGGCGAGATGGTTGCAGGGTAAGCTATTTGCATGCGTACCAAGTACCAGGCAGGTCCTGCGCAGAACAGGGCCGCATTGGGGTTTTCCGTCAAAACAGTACGGCGCGTTGCTCCTGCCAGTCTCAGTGGTCAGAGGCGCATACGTGACAACTGATTGGCCATGATCCTAGAAGCTTGCCCAACGCAGCCCTTTCTAGACTTCACCGTTCCTACACCCTTGTAATGATTTTCGAGAGCATGAATTTTCGCTCGAGGTACGCAAGCCGAGAGTCTTAAGCGTCACACGGTACTTGGCTGTCGCTGGTCAGCGAAACTGTCTCGCCCTCGTATGCCTGCCCTACACGCGGTGCGTTTGCGGCCCTGGGAAACTTCAGCACAGCCTGATATTAATCCCCAACACCAACACCGTCAAACGAGCTCTTCCCAAACAGCCTCACTCTAGATGGCTGGAGCGCATGAACCGTTGCCCACAGCGGGCGAATATGTCGACACGGGTCCTCATACAACGGACCCCCCCTTGCTGAGAGATCACTCGCAGCTCAAGACGTACAAGACGAGTCGTTTCGAGTATCCTGATATAAGGGTATTTTTCAGACCACATCCTAAGGCCGCAGAACTTCCAAGGACGCCTGCGCCGTTGCCGCTCGTGGTCTGCATACCAGGTCTGGGCGGTTCTGTTGCGCAGTTCTATCCGCTGTTGAATAGCCTTGTCGACCTCGCTTCCTGCCTATCCGTGGATTTTCCCGGAGGAGGGCGTTCACGATATGCTGTCACGTCATGGGATGCCTACACACCGGAAGCCTTGGGTGAATTATTGGAGCTCGTAATTGAGGATCACCGTGATAATGAACATGGCCAAGGCATAATCCTAATTGGACATAGCATGGGTACCATGCTAGCCGCGCAGCTTGCAAGCAAAAGTGTTTCGCATCAGACTAGTTTGTCAAAATATGTTGTCGCCGTTGTTGCGGTGTGTCCAACGGCGGGTCCCCCAGACCAGCAAAGGTCTTCTCTCTTGAAGCGACTTTTGTGGATGCCCGGCTGGATGTTCTCACTCTGGCGAGCCTGGGACGGTATCGGAGGTCCGTACAGTCCGAGTGTGTCCCGTTTTGTAGGGAAGGAGGCAGATTTGGAGTTGAGAGTGATGCAATATCGGTTTAACCAACAGAGCAGAACCCCGGTATGGAGACGTATGGCATATGGTGCTCTTCCAGTCTATGAGAATGGCAAACCCATAGGAGGGCTGCCCAGCCTTGATACGTGGGCCGGGGTGAAGGTGCCGGTATATCTTATTGCGGGCGAAGACGATCATTTGACACCACCGGGGGAGGTCGACAAGATCCTTCAGGTGCTGAATCATCGTACAAACAGCACGCAATCTAACGATGAACACACAAATCAGGAAGAGTTGGCAATATCGAGCCAGTCACCTACACAGGTTCCATCGCAGACCAGCGATACAATCTACGATCTTACAGAGGAGAGTTTTGCGACGGACAAGATTGGAGCGGCCAGCATCGACAATGCTGATGATGAGCCGTCGACTCCGCTAGAATCGCCTGCATTTGTGCCTCCGCAGCCTGCTCACCCGACGCCGGTAGTCCAGTCGTTCGTGATGCCTTCACCAGCGAACCATGCTCTTCTGTATATGCCACGGTGCTCAAGAGTGTTGGCCGGGCTTATCTCAGATTTCCTCGCCTGTCATATTACCCAAAGATTGTCATTAGCTTGGCAGCTGCAGTACTTGTCCCGTGAGGGGAAATGGGACGTCAAGAACTTAATCAAATGGAAGTCAGTCGCGCCGGTATCTGAAGAAATTGGACCCGAGGGACGTCCCATTTTTCGCGCCTTGAAGACACTCCGAGAAGCCGACGACGTGCACTCCCCCTCTGAATTCGTTGGGACATGGAGTCATGTTGTCAAGGATGTCATCGATATTTCTAGAGACCAGCCGGTTTATGACCCGCGAGGCCTCGAACGAGGTGGTGTGCATTACCACAAGTTCCCCACTGTGTCCAAGATTCCGCCTCAGCCGAAAGAGGTCGAACTGTTTATCAAGCTTGTTGATAAATTACGGAATGCCCAGATGGAGCGGGCTGATACAGAGGGCTGGGAACATTCTGAGAAGTGTGTTGTGGGCGTGCACTGTCACTATGGCTTCAACCGTACTGGCTACTTCATAGTGTGCTATCTTGTTGAACGTTGCGGGTTTAGTGTCCAAGAGGCGATCGAAAAGTTTGCACAGGCGAGGCCAAATGGAATTCGCCACTCACACTTCTTGGATAGGTTATATGTGCGGTACAATGTTGAAGAAGGACCAAGCCAGCAACCGTCGCCATGAAATTCGCCATGTCAGATCCCTTAAATGATCTCAGAGACCCCGAGAAGTCTGCTCCGGTCGATATCATGCAACTGAGTCCGGTACTCGCCCGTTAGCGGCCCTTTTGCCACATTCGTGCCGAATAATGGGGCTGACAGTTACATATTTCTGTACTGATGACGCATCACTTTCACTTATAGACACTGACTTGGTGATGTCACGATTTCACTTTATGGTTAAAGCAAGGCGTTTCGAGAGCTTCCTGGGCAACCCTTTGCATAATGTTTTATATACAATCGTCCATCTAATGGAATCAACTTCATATGGTGCACATCCCTGGCGAATGCGACTAATAATGAGCCTACTAAACAGTAATACCAAAACCCTGCTGATATGCTACCCTCTCTTCCCTGACAAGATGAACGGATGTCGATGTCAATATGGTGGGTGTGAATGCTTGCAATCCCCCCCGCCCCCTTTGCTGAAGGCATGAACTCGTAAAATTCGCAATATAAATGTGAAATATCCCGCTTCCGTCTCATCATCAGTCTTCAAAGGTATGATACTTACCGGACGCCCAATCTCCAGTCTCTTTTGGATCCTGAGTTGCATGAAAACTGTTGTCGTCGCTGATCCGAGCTTTCTGTTGAAGTTCCTGTGTGATCTCATCAACATCTACCTCTAGATAGTGGCTGAGAAAGTGTCCTATTTCGGTATTCTCAACGTTGCCTCGAATTCGTTCAGTCTCTGGGCCGCCAGAGCTGTAGACATTGACGTCGACGGCTGTGTGACCATGCGTGCTCCAGCCAACGTGTGCACGAAGAGAGATAATAGCAGCAAAGGTATTGACAGAAGCCTCGGGGTCATTAGCAAGAAGCGAAAGCTCATCATCGGTGGCATCAGTGACACCCAGGCCGGGAATAACAAGCTTTTCGTTTATCCATGATTTGAGCTGTTGCTTGGAAATAGAAGCAGGCATGTTGGACACATGACTCTGTAACGACTTAGCCAGGCTTTCGCACGAGGCAGAGACATTGGCGAGTACATGCGGATACCAGTTATAAACTGGAAGGTGGCCAGGCTCCTGGAGAGCGGTAGCCAGCCCACCGGTCTCATGGTCACTGGTTGCAACGAGAATGGTTTCAGTAGTAGTGTCATCGATGAAATCCAACACGGCCTTGAATGTTTTATCGTATTCCAGGACCTCTCGTACCTGAGCGGCGGGATCATTGATGTGGCCAGCATGATCGATTCGGCTACCCTCGATCATGAGGAAAAAGCCTTTATCGCTTTTGTCAGTAGCCTTTTCCAGAGTACGTAGTGCAGTCTGGGCCATTTCGCTGAGACTTGGATAAACGTCATTCATGTTCCTTCTGTCCAGTTCGAAAGGGATGTCTGATGAGGCGAACAATCCTAATAACGGCAAGTTGACATTTTGACCTGCATGGAGAGCATCGAAAGCCTGGCGGCTGTCGGCATACGACCACCCATACTTTTCCTGCGCCAAGGCAACGACATCAATGTCATCCAAACGACAGCTACCGGCAGTAGAGTTGGGCATGAAATGGCATCGTCCACCACCTAGCATGAGGTCAACTGAGCGGCCAAGAGGTCCATGACCGACTTCTTGCAAGGCAATGGCGTCCTGCATCTGCCTAATCAGGACATGACTTGCAAAACAGGCCGGAGTTGCGTCGGTGATGTCGGTAGTGACGACCAGACCCGTGGCGTACCCGGCCCTCTTTGCAGCTTCGAGAACAGAGCCACAAGGCTGAAAGTCGGGAAGCATTGAAATGGCACCATTGTAGCTCTTTTTGCCGCAGGAGAAGGCGGTGGCACCAGCGGCACTGTCGGTGACCAGGGAGCTGCTAGACCGTGTCCGACTAGAGCCCCAGAAGTGCTTGTCCAAGACGAGTGTGTCGTGCTCAGGGAGACCCTCGACGTGCTGACGATAGCTGCGGGTCAGTGATAGTGAGGCAGGGCCCATGCCATCTGAGACCATAAAGACAAGATTGCGCTTGGTTGGTCGAGGGTCGGGGTCTGGCCTGGACGTCTGTTGATCATGCTGGGTGGCGATGGCTATGATAATGACGGCAGCAGTAGCGATCAAGGCCCAAACGAAAATTCCGATTTCGCGGAGTCGTGACCACCTTGAATCCCTTCGGCTATGATGACGTCTGCCATTTTCATGGGATTGGTTCTCGTTGCCGAGGAGTGGGCTTTGCTCAGACTCCTGTTGTGAGAACGGTCAAAATCTGAGAGCTTACTTCGGGGGGAAGCGAGGGAGGAGAGGAGGAACGGAGATTTCTTGGGTATGGCTAGGCTGGCAATAAGTTACTTACCATGGATCAGCAAGTCGCAGATGGGGCGGGTGATTGGGGGATTGAGGCAGGATCAGGCGGCATCTACAAACGCTGCGTGCTGGAAGAGAGGCTGCAAAACTGCTAGCAGACGCCTCCGATAAGTAGAGAAATAAAAAATCACAGCAGGAAAACCAGGCGATATACTGACACGGTAAAGAGGACGTTGGAGAAAGGGGGCGCAGATGGCAGAGAAAGAATGAGTCTTATAGGATGACACATGAGAACATGAGGTCGTACTCGTGATGCACGAGACGGCACCGGTTATACTTTCAGGAACAGAAAGGTTGTCATAGCCAGCCAGCCACTTTGGCCGCCAGACCCCGACCAGGACTGCCGCAAGCCAAGGGGCCACCCGTCAGCCTTTGTGATCGGCATGCGTGTGTGCATTATTTTAGAGTGTGCGTGCATGTACAGGCAGTCTGCCGCCACAGCCAGTGACCCCGTGCTTGCTTGGCCGGGCGCCACCAACAAGCGATCCGAGCCAGCTTGTACACACCTGGGTAAAGTACCTACATGTAGGTACATAATTACGGAGAGTACTACATTGTTTAGGTAAGTCCCGAACACGACATGGACCCAAATCTCGAAGTCTTCTCCACAGGAGTCACAAAGTGGGCGCAACTTCCATCGATGTCGCCTTGCGACAACACTACGTATTATTGCACAGTAAGATGCAGACTACCAATTTTGCGAGTCACGAAAAGCCTTGTGCAAAGCTGGCATCGCCAAGCGCGCACACCCTTCACGATTGTTCTCGCCACTTCCCGGTGCTCAAGTCTGGTGCACGCCACCGGTAGTTGCATTACATGGCCAGCTGACCCGCCTCGCGCTAGAGCTTCAGGAACTCTGAATGCTCACATGCATCTGCAGCCTTGCCCAATCTGTTAATTCACTTGGTCGAGTTGGGAGCGCCTATACCCAGGCAAGAAGCCAGGCTTGGAAAATGGTGGTCTCGGTCAAGTGGCCACCCAATTCACAACCCCCAGGGCGCCTGGTCGACGAAAACGTTGATTGCCCCGATTTGATCCGCTAGGTAATTTGGTGCAACATCGTCGAGATTGAGAAGCATATTGAGAGACTCTTGACACGAGTCCACCCGTCACGCTGCCACAAGAAGCAACCCCCAAGGCCAATGCTCTTCGACGAAGAAAGTACGTGGACAGAACTGCCAACGTGGGACAAAAAAGACACCCGTGGCCAATGCCCAGACACAGGCCCTGGGCCAGTAGAAAGTGCCAATACTCGGAACATAGGGAAATTGCAAAGATGCCCACGCCCAGCAGAACGGTACCGAGCAAGAAAACAGCACGGAAATAGCCTGCATCCTGCATCCACGAGACGGCCGGTGAGGGTGCCCACGCAGAAGAGGAGAAAGACATTAATTGAGCCTATCCACGACACGTTTCTCGGTGCCCTGTGCAAAAGTTGAGTGTAGTATGTCTGGAAAGTGCCCAAGGAGTTGATGCAACCCCTTTAGTTGGAAAACAGAACAAAGAAAGTCAGCTAAAACATGGCCGTGTGGTGAAACTGTATATCTGGAAAGGGGGTGGGAGGAGCAATTCACACAGCACCGCAAGCATCCGAGTCTGTTGTGGTCCAGTGTATGCATGACATACCATGTATTGAAGATGACGAGATGACCAACAAGGCCTAGTTGTTTGTGTGAGTAGTCCAGAGAACCATTCAGAGGGACGGGACCTGGGTCTGGGTCTTCCATATGGAGGCGATGACGGGAAACAAATTGAGACGAGCTGCGTTCTTGTTTTCCTCTTCCTTTGAGAAGTTACAACTTACATCGAGTCCAGGCCAGCCAACCACCATCTGGAGGAGGCCCGGGGTCGTAGCTTGATCTCGACACAACCCGGTTTACAACACGACTAAGAAGAGCACTTGGCAGCTGGTTTTCGGCCATGGTGGGCTCGTCCAGTCCGAAATCATCACCGTCGTTTACATCCATCGGCGTGCCATGACGTCTGCGTCCGAGGTTTATATAGACATGCCGCCGGCTATGAGTATTAGCCCGGATGCTCCGCTCCGGGCCAGCACACAATTTCGTTAATTATTTATTAATGTAGTCCACAGGGTTCTGGGAGTAGTGGCAGATCGTGCACTCCTAGTCGAAGCCTCGGGAGTCGGGAACATTGAAAAGGTTTCGGCTACGACACGGCACGGCACGGCACGGCACGGGGTATGTGGGGTCGAGAGTTGCGTAACATACCTAGTAGTATGTACCTAGGGTGCGGAGTATTTAACGACAATCACCCAATAACGATAAAAAAAAAGCCTCACGAAGGCTATCTTTACAGGCCTGGCTTACTGTAGTTACTAGTAAGTATGCAACTCGCTTGGATGTATAGAAGAAACCAGCGAGCGCGCCGTCTCACACAACTGAAATCACCACTAGCATTTGGATTTTAGATGCCTAGGTAGTCAAGATGATTCTCCTTTCCCGACATTTCCATGGTGTTTCTGAGCGCCTAGTGCCTCGCAGAGTCGCTCTTGTCACCTACATGTACTCCGAAGAGACTCGGGGGAAGAGTCTCGCCTTTCCCAATGAATACCTCTAGATACCTAGTAGGTAGGTTTAAGGACGTCAGTTGAGCAGCTATTCGGCATCCACGCCTACTTCTGTGGCCATTCTGTGGTACATTGTTCTTCTGTGGTATGACCCTTCACACTTTAGATTGCAACTCCTCATAGTGTTAGGTTGGATCAAATGACCCTTGTGTCTCGCCATCGGCTACCTACCTAGGTAGATACTTCATTACTAGGTAAGTAGGGCATCAAAATATACGGCGCCGACAGCTCTTCATGGTAAGTCTATTCGCTCAAGAGGCTAGATGTTGCCTACATGCCTTCTCGTATCCCGTCTCTTTGTACGTACTAGTTAAAATATGTAGAGGAGGGGCAATGCTAGATATAATTCGAGTGCAAAGACAGGATCTCCGGAAACCGTGGTGCGAAGTGGCCGGAAAGTTTTGGCAAGCTGCACCAGACATAACCCTTGCGCGCTGCAAAAACGTCTTACAAATGCCCCCTTTGCATGAATCTGGTGCCTCATCCATTCTCTACACTGCCAATGCTGCAAGCTCGCATTTCTTCCATCACACATCATCGTCCCACTTTATCCAGCAATGGAAAAAGATAACCTCTCATTAACTGGAAATGCACCACATCAAGTCCCCGCCGAGGTATCCAATCCCACTACATGACACTATTGTTAGCCGTAGCCATAGCCGTTGCCGCACTCGCAGTAGTAGAACGTACCTGTCTATTCGACCCATCTCAAACATCATTCACATTACGACCTGACAACCCACTGTTAGCCTCGCGAATAACTTTAATAGGCTACCCTTCTGATACTTACACAGTCGCCATCTTGCTTCCCCTGTGGAATTCCCATATCTTCAAACGTTGCAGGTCCTTTGGCAGGCTTTGCAGGGGCGCTTGCAGCACTTTGAGTAGCGGGACCAGACGGATGATTCGCCTCAGAGGGTCGCTTTCCCGTGGCATTTGGCGGAGCACTTGCTGGTTTGCCGGACACAGGGCCAGGCCGATGTTGGCTAGATGTTGTTTGTCCAAAGCCCGTCGACACTCTCGGCGGCTGATGGGTATCCTGTGGTGGCAGGGAACTAAGTCTTTCAGGGCGACCTGTGGCTCCTGGCACTCTGGAAAATCGCTCATAACCATGGGAATTATTTCTCAGGTCATGCTGTGGTGGCATCTCCGACGCAGGGCGTGATGATGTACGGGGTCCATAGTCTCGCCCGAAATCGGCGCTAGTTGGCGATACCGAGGAGTATGGCTGTTGGCCGGGTTGTTTCTGTAACTTCCCGCCAGCCATGTTTCCGCTAATGGGAGGCTGAGCGCTGTCTGATCGACCATACATGGGATCACCGGGATGAGGCCGTTGACCGCTTAAACCAGGTCCAGGGCTTGGTTGTCTGTACGCGCCAGGATGACCCTGAGGTTCCCACCCGGCAGACGCAACTCGGCTTTGAGGAGGACCGGCTTGTGCAGGAGGCTGCAAACTACCTGTCGAGTGGGATATGGGAATGGGACGCGGCCCAGCAGACTGAGGCTTGATACCAAAGGCACTTGATGGTCTATCTGCTTGCGGGCCATGAGCAGGCTGCAGACCGGGAGCGTATCTTCTTCTAGACGGCGCCGGAACGTCGTCTTCAGGATATGGCGCTGTGGAATGAGGGCGGTTCACGTTAAGAGGTGCGGGCCTATCGTCATCTGGATACGGTGCCGCGGAGTGCGAACGCATGGGCTGCGGTGCGTTTCCTTCGAGTCTGATATTAAATGCTTGAGGTCGATCAGTCCCCACGAGGGAGGCCCTTGATGGATCCGGGAGGTTTGCCTGCTCCGAAACAATGGTTGGTTTGATGCCAGGAGACGGCTGAGGAGATAGACGCGGCGAAGCCGTTGCCGAATGAGATTTTGTGTACGCCGGTTGTGAGAGGTGTGGTTTATTGTCTGTTGGCGAAAGCGGTGTCGTTTCACTCAGTGTGGGCATATGTTGAGGCTGCTTGAAACGATCTGGTCGCTTGCCTCTCTGGGAACCGTGCTGAGACTTGATTCGTGTTAAGGTCGTCGTCTCGTGGTCTTGTTTCGAGAGGCTCTTGTCATGACTGAGAGATTCCAGACGGCCAATGGCATCCTTGTTTCCATGATCGGCTGCGAGCTGATACCATTTTCGCGCATCCGGGATACTCTGGTTCACGTGGATGCCGATTTCGTAATAGTAACCCATAGCGAACTCGCCAGTTGGAAGCCTAGCGGCAGCAGCTTCCTGTGCATACTTGAAAGCGAGCTCCTCGTTCTTCTTGAATACACCTTCGTAGCCAAACAAAAACCATCGACTGACGCCGAGAGCAGCTTCTGGAAGTCCTTGTTTGGCGGCCAAGCCATAGTAATGCAGCGAGTAGGACGGATTAAACTCGCAACCGAGTTGGCAGAGTTCGTAAGCTTGACCCATCTTCAGTTGGGCTTTGGCAAACCCGAGATACGCCGCTTTCTCAACATACATTTTGGCTGTCTCCAAATTATACGGCAGCAGACCGTCGGGGACGTTGATGTCTGGCAAGTCGCGGCCTACCAACATGCCGTACACGTATGAACCTTGTGGCGCGTCCTCATCAGAGCTATCTGCGGCAGCCCGAATACGTTCCAGCCCGACAGCGTAGTCCTTGGTCTCACCGTGCTGCCCAAGGAGACTCATCATGCCCATACGATATAGGGCTGCCGAGTCCTTCAAGCTCATGCCTTTGTAGTAGTGCTCTTTGGCTTTGGACATGTCGTTGGACTGCTCATAAAGCATGCCCATGCGATACTCAGATCTTGCGTTCCCTAGCTCTGCTGCTCGCTTGTAGCCGCTATACGCTTCACGTTTATCGACCCGGTGTCCAAACTTGCCGAACTCTAGCCACTTGGAGCGCATGTACAAAGCCTGGGGGTGCTCCTGTCCGGCCAAGTAATTAACGATATTCAGCGCGTCTAGTCGTAGTTCGTGTTCGATGCGAGGTGTAGCTGGCCGGGGTTTTTCTGCAGATTCTCGTGCCACGGCATCCATAGCAATTTCGGCCCAGATCAGGACGTCCCCAGCCCAGCTGATCTGCATCCTCACATCCTGCGAATGCAAAACGTGTTTGCGAGCATTCCACAGAATTTCCTCTTTTGAATCATCGGCCGGAGGAATGTTGTCGCCAGCGACCTTGGGAAACGGAGAAAAAGACGGGGCATCGCGCCCCATGGTGTCAAGTCGCTGTGCCCGACCCTCGGTATCTTTGTATGCCGTTATATCGCTGTCGACTTCGGTCGCAACCGTGTTTGGCACTCTTGACTGATCAGTTTGGGGGTAAGAGTGATGTGGCGTGATTGTAGACAGCGATGGTTGTCGGCCGTATTGTGACGGGGCTTCGCGAGTTTCTCGCTTTTCACTATCTGTGGCCTCTAATTCTAGGCGCTGCAAGTCATCTTGCATATTTTGGGGAACTTGAGGGGTGACCCTGGACGTTGGTGATAGAGAGAGCTGTTAGCATGGCGCCCCACAAGGCCAACAATAGAATGCCGAAACTCAGCAACAATGAGTATCCGAACCGAACCAGAATCACGCTTCAGGTAATATGCAGGCGGGATAGACAACCTAGTAGACATATTGCGCGGAACGTACCTCTGCGGAGAAGGGGCCACGACCTCGGGCAGGTAGTAATCATCGAAGCCTCCGGGCACGAAAGTCGCCCCGAACTGAGGTGCCATCTCGCTCGACAATGACGGGAACCTGGCTTGGGCTTCTAATAAGGAAACACGGGTGCGAGTTAGTCGTCTTTCACTCAAACGTAAATTATTTACCCATGAGGGCGTAGTTTGAGCATTCGTAGACTCAAAATAGAAGGCTCGAGCCTTAGGATGCAGGTTCGGGTTAACGCAGACAGATGAGGCGGTCGGTAGGTACCAAAGTAGGTCGTCCGTCAAGTGCTCAACTGTTTGGAAATGCGGTAGGACTGATTCGGGTTCTAACCGTTTTACTATTGACGCACAGCTCGGCCGCGAAGAGGGAGGAGGCAAAGGTAAGTAGGCATCAAGACAGCCAACAAAAGTCTCCGTCAATGCCGTTGCCGTTGCCGTAGCCGTTGCCGTTGGCGTGGGCGTTGGGAAGATGGATGCTCGAGTGGAGTTGCAGCGAGGCTGGACACAGCAGAGCTCGCACAACCGTGACACCGCTTGCTGGATGGGCACGATATATATGGAGGTAGGAAGGAAGTACTTGAGTAGCCTGAATGCCTGATCTAGTGTTCAAGTGCGTGTTTGTCAACTGGCCTGACCCTAGTTGAACAAGATGCGTCCGTCGTAGAGCATGTGGCGATGCATACTGCCTGAAGTGTTCACGTCGCTGCCCCGCCGGGTTCAGGCGGATTTGAAAGGTGCCAATGCCAGCACAGGGTTCAGTGTTGAGCTTTGGCTGTCGTTGACCCGTCAAATCTTGGGAAGTGGGGGCCGTTCTGGGGCGCATGCAATAGTAATTAAAATCGATAATAATAAATCCTGGCAACCACACTCGGGCGGTTCGCCAGAGGTCAGATGGCTCAAATGCGACATCTGGCCCTTGACCCAAGGGAAACAAGGTTATCGCGTGCTGAGGCTGACCTTTGAATGGTCTTGGCTGAATTTGTCCTCCGGAGAAGGAGTTTCGCGCGGATAATGGTGAAAAGAACAAGTGTTGAGCAATGCCAACGGACTGGATGGAGTGCCTCCTAGCATCCCCCGGCACATCTACTATGGCACATGTATCTAGAGCCACCCATGATACTTGTCGGCGGGCGTACCCCATGCATTACTTGTAACAAGGGGCCAATTTGGGTGCTTGATACCGCCTGGTAATGCTTACTGCATCGCCAAAATTGACCGAGGAGTAAAATGAGCAAAACAGCTCTGGCGCGACTAGGGCGCCTGAACACAGCGAAAGCTTAAAAACCTGCTTACCTGGCGTTTCGTCATCTTTCCTACTCTTACTCATTGTTGTGGTTAGCTGCAAAATCTGGCGCCGACGGTTGCTGTTGCGAGAAGAAACGGCTGTGAACGGCTCGCTCGTCTCGACTGTAGAGGACGCTCAAAGAGCTAATTTTGGAATGGTTCCGACGCAAATGTCGGCGGCAGACTCGAATGCGAAGTCGATTTCGTAGTAACGCTTGTGCAACGAGTGAACGAGGCCATCAATGCTGTCCGAGCTTCTCCAAGGTGGGATCACGGCTGTCCCGTTGGTTACTTCCACCGGTGACGTTGACGACGAGTACGTCACCAAGCGCGTGAGATGTCGCGACTGATGGACAGCATCGTCCACTCAGAAACGATATCGACACCGAGAGGGTCGTACACGAATAATAAGTGGTGGCTACAGATGCTTCCTATTGCCCTTTTTGACCTGGGAAGCACCTACAGCAGTCGGCCGATGTGTGCTCCGTAGGTGCATGTGCCAGGAAACGCTACCTCCACGAATGGCTTCATTGCCATAGTCTTGACTTTGTCCTCATGACAGCCCGAACCTCTCACAAGGCGCACTAGACATCTGGACCGCAAACGTGCATTTTGGTTGCTGCTAGCATTCTCCACTTGACATGATACTCCCCTCCCAAAGCTTGGGCTCTACAAGGTACATGTACTACATGATACAATATGGTCAATAGAATCGCAGTTTCCTGTAAAATGACAGAGCAGGACGACATTTGCTGACTTCTGATGCCATGACGGACTGACAGCCAGGTGGCAAAGAATGTCTGACACTTGTGCGCCCTTTCAACAAAGGAGGTCAACTAAACATTGAAGTCGTTAGACATTGACATCGACATGTGCTCTAAACTCGAAGAGCATGCGGGTTATGGCCAAACTTCTGGAGCTATATTTGGCCAACACAGCCCTGCATCCCAGCAGACAGTGAACCCACCCACCATGGCTGAATCGGCTATCTTTGTACGGTATTATACGTGGTGCGGCACTGCAGGACCACTTGCTGACATCAGGAAAGGATATTGCGTTCAGTCTTATTAGTCTTGCTTGTTTACTCCCTTTTCCCTCTTTTCTCACTATTCTTTCTTTCTTTCCTCACTATTTTTTTTCACACTTCGGGCGGCTCTGCCGCGGTTCTGCGCTCAACGGTCAAAGGGGAAACCGTATGTACTCCTTGAGTTGCATGTTGCCATGTTGCCGGCGTGTGGTCAATGTCACAACATTGAATGTCAACTTGGCAGTCGGAATGGTGCCGACATGGAGTGATTTGGAGTCGACTACTGTCAGCAGACAGCTATGACTAGCACTAACTGCACCATTGTGTACTGGTGGAGGAATTCCCTGGGCTTGGTTACCTGGGCCCGAGTAAGCCACACACAAAAGCAGCCAAGCGTTCTCAGTTTTCTACCCGTTGGTGACTAAGTGGACTCCCACTTAGTTAGTCACAAAATTCTAGGATAGCTATAAAAGGCTAGGATAGGCCTTACTTAAACCTTTATATATAAATTAATTATATAATTATAAAAGTATAATTTTTTTTATATTATATAATATCCCTCTGGAAAAGGTAAAACCGCTAATAC
>NW_011942149.1:3152988-3230566 GCF_000187425.2 Metarhizium robertsii ARSEF 23 | reverse complement strand
ATTTTATAAGTAAATTAATAATAAAAAAATTAAAAGTAAATATTAGTTATTTTAAACTTTTATAGCTGTCTTAGAATTTTATGGCTAACTAAGTAGAAAAGGGTCTACTTAGGTGCTAACGGGTACTCTGTATTTGCCTATCAACCCGTTCCTTCACAATACGTCAATAGTAATGTCAGCCTCGGAGGAGGTTCACTCAAGTGGAGTACTCGATGACCCACGACCGGTTAAGTTTATGTACATATGCAACCTATCAGCAAGCAATTATTTCTTGGAATTCAATATCACGAGTTGTCAAGTAAATTGCTTGGGAATTCTTCAGAGAATGTACAGACTACACCTGCCAACTGGTACGAGTTCGCGTGTCGCTCAATGTTGCCTGTCTTGCCACTGGGTTAGCACGTTTGAAGTAGCACGGAAGTTATTCTGCATATCGCGCACCCTGGGTTTGGTCGGGTCGGGTCCCCCTTGGCCGCCTAACCCAAAAAAGCCCATTCTGATTATATAAGCCAGGTGGCCCATTCTGCCCTCGTCACCACCGCCAGCCTGGCCAGCCAAGCTATGCACGTTATCAAGATCTAACTGCCAATAACAGCAACAAGCCCATATCCAACCGAGCACGGCAACTCATCGTTTTTATTGTGGCAGTTGGCACCGGGGAAAATATTTGTTGATTATCTTACTGCCTGCCTACTTATTGGAGCCTCCTTTGCCTGAAAAGCAAGCTGTTGTCATGGCCGAACGCAATGTCTCTCAGATTCTCGGGCAGCTCAAGCATTCTCCGTCCATGAGCTATCCTGAAGCAAATGCGCTTCTTTCCAAGGCCAAACTCGCCCTTCTGAGTCTAAATGCCCTCACCCCCAGCCAGTCGACGTCGCCTCAACTTCTGGCCCTCGCTCGCGAGACCTTTGAACAAGGCGCACTCTTCGCCATCAGAGCACGCAACCCAGAAGCCTTCACGCGTTATGTGCAACAACTTCAGCCTTTCTATGAGCTCCCCTCAGCGACTCTCCCACCGAACTTACCCGAACGAAATAAAGTGACTGGATTGAGCCTCCTTCTTCTCTTAACGCAAGGTCGCTACGCCGAATTTCACTCGGAGCTTGAAGGCCTTGCCAATCGCGATGGGGGAGGCAGTTCCGGAGATGTGGAAGGCGACCGGTACCTCGGATACCCTATCCGACTGGAAAGATGGCTGATGGAGGGCAGCTATGACCGAGTATGGAAGGCAATGAAGAGCAGTGAAGTGCCATGCGACGAATACGGCGTCTTCTCAGAGGTGAGTGCTCATGCGCAATATCTTGCCGATCCCTATGGTGTGATTGTGTCTAACAAAAGCAATCAACAGATTTTGAAGAACCAGATCAGGTCTGAAATCGCAAGCAGCAGTGAGCGCGCGTATCCAAGTCTGCCGATTAGCTCCACCAAATCTCTACTATTCCTGGACTCCGAAGGTGATGTGATTCAGTTTGCCAAGTACAGAGGCTGGGTGGTCAGAGATGGGCATATATACTTCCCAGATGCAGCAGACTCCGGTGAGGACAGCGGCCAGAGCAAGGACATCAGCCAGGTGATCATAGAAAACACGCTAGGATATGCTCGGGAATTAGAGACTATTGTGTAAATACTAGATGGAAGAACGAGAGTTCTCCTTTAGACTTTTGTAGGAATAGCGCAGGATGAAGATGAAGGGTATTTTATCCTGAAATTTGCCACGCGTTTAGGCAAAACTTGGATACCAGTCAGGCTGAGGAGTTCTTTCTCCAGCAGGAGCTATTTGGCCATTCTCCAATAAACCCAGAGCTGGGCTGGCCGAGGCCAGCAGTATAGAAATGTGAGGCCTTATGCCAAACCCCCTTGCTAATTAATTTCTATCTGTGACAGGTAGCATCATCATCGGGCCTGTCACCGCATCAATTATGTGTTGCTAATGAGAATAAAGTAGAAATACATTTTGCTCTTCCCTTGCCCATACCCCTGAGTTTTTAAGGTACTGGTTGATGAATGCTTCTTGCCTCCAAGCTTTTGGGAGCCCCGAGTTGACACAACGGTATTGCGCTCGATGAGTTGGACCTCCCTTGACATAACAACTTCCAGTTTCACATTGAGCTAGTATCGGAATTTCATGCTTTACCTGTAAATCTGCTAGTAGCAGCTAGTCTTTTCATTCTCGCAGCGAATTTTCTTTCTTTCTTGGTACTGCACTCGCTAGGTTTGCAATTCCTTGCTGCAATCTCCAATTTTGATGCCTTTTGAAGCCGCAATCTTCTAGATTTTTCAAGATTTCAAAATGGATCCCGTGTATGGACAATCAGTATTTTATTTTCTTATGAAGTATAGCTTGATTTGGCTTCTAGACCACCCCTATTTCTCTGCTGAAGACACCCTTTAGTCTTCGATCCCACACTGTTGCTTCGCATTGAAGTAATAGGCCTCGTCCTTTTCGCTACTACGTATACGAAACATCATTTTGTCTTGGGAGAAATGTCCCCCAACATCATTACTCATCTATGCAAATAGTTTCAACCCGCTGCCATGTTTGCCAACCTCGCAAATCTCACACACCCGGCAGACAGTTCCCTTGTATTTCGAGTGATATTTGGAGCCATCGAACGCGCACTCTTCGTACGACGTGCCGCTGTAAATTGGTGTAAGACTGGCAGCACAAACCTCGAATTCAGCAAATTGATCAAACTCAATGTCAATGGCGTCGTTCGGGTTTCTCTCGCATTGGGCTTTGGTTCTTCGGGCCTAGCAGAGTCGCATTCGTTAGTAAGACAAATACTAGGTAGGCATTGTGCTGTGATATCAACTTACATTTTCTACAATCTTTGTAGAGCCTCCGTTGGCAATAATTCGGTTGGCAAAGCTCAGGGCGGAATTGTAGTTCTTGCTTTTGACAGCTAGTTGCATGGCGCTGAGGAGTGCTAACTGCCGATGAGGTACCTCAATCTTAGGAATGGTGAAATACGCGGACAACTCTAGGCTCCTCTTTAGCTTCGCTGGATCCTGAGCCACAACATCTGCCGCTCCTAGACTCCGCCTGGCGAGCTCAATGTCCATGGCCACCGCATATTCACTCGCAGAGGTGATAAGCTTCTTCGCCTCAGCCACCTCAGCTTCGCTTGATACGGCATTTACTAGAATGGCATGCAAAATGCCTTTGAATACCTTGATGCCGTCTTCCAGCTTATTTGCCTTCATTGAATCATAACCTCTCTGAAGATCGTTGGTAGCGAGGTGCTCTAGATCTCGCGGAATAATGGGGAGAACTTGGCGAGGATCAGTTTCGTCGACCGTTCGTCGTACATAGTTGACCAAGGCTGGCAGGCCAGACGATGCAGGAAGGAAGCTTCTGGAAGCTTGATACACCTCCAAGAATCTGGACTTTAATGGTGCAAAGTGTACTGCTCCGACTTGCCTATTTAAGAGTTGCATGGCAGATTCAAAAGATCCTCCTGCTGCATGATCGACTGCAAGTGGAGAGTTTCGTGCCCACATGTCTGCCTCGCTACTACCTGCACCGCCAGCTTCGGTACTGTCCACGTTTACAAAGTCACTGTCGACCTCAGGGACATCGTCGTCGCCCATATCCCAGCCTGCGACATCTTCATCATCTTCCTCAGCCAGGCCGCCATTTCTTTTGAGTGCTGGGGCGCCATCACCCTCTTCATCAAGGACAAGTCGATCAGCTGTGGCTGGTTCATCCTCCAGAGAGAGACCCTCAACTTGACCCAGTAATGCCTTTTCAAAGAAGGACTGAGAGCTTGCTTTTGTAGGCCAGTTTGCCTTGAAGGTTGGCACACGAGGCTTAGGCGTACTCAAGGGTTCACCCAATTTTGGCATGGTCAGTTGGTCTTCCGTAGCCCCAGTAGCTTCCAAAATGGCCTGACATTCATCCTCCAGCCCGTTTGACTTCGCAGTCATATAAGCAAGAGGATCTGCGAACTGTTAGCATCGCGGTTTTCCTAAGGTATAACATGTTTTCACTTACAGAGGTCAATTTCCTTGAACATCTGAATCCGATCTTCAACATCACCCAAATACAGAGCGTTGTGGAATCGAGAAGTGAAATCTCCCCGATGTTCCGCGATTTTTGCCATCCTTGCCAACTTGGAGTGATCACCCGTAGCCAGGTACAAAAAGGACAATTTGTCAAACTGCTTCAGCTTCTGGTAGCACATTTCGACAATCTGATGATTTCCATGTGCAAGAGCCTCAGCACTTAATCGTGCCCAGAATTTCGGTTTATCTAATTCCTTCGCCATCTCAACAGCCACGTCCAGATTGCCGCATTCAATTGCTAAATCAAATCTAGTCGTTGGGTCCTGCACAAATTGCAATGCAATTTCAGGATAACCTTTCTTTTGTAGATATGAAATAATAGACTGTCCCACTAAGCTGGACGTACGGATGATGTGCAGCATTTCTTCATAATTCCGCTTGATTAACGCAAGTTTAAATCGGTACTCGGTCGGGTCAATCTGTAAGATTCGTGGTTTCGCGGCTCGGTCCAAGCAGTAGACATTGCGACCCTTGACTCGAACCAGGTATACAGTTTGATCTAAAGTCCGGACAATGCCATTATCCCCATTGAGCAGCGTGTACTTCACATGGTTCAATGTTGAGTATAAAAGCACCCCAGCATCATCCCATGTTGCGCTTTTGATCCGAATAGTTTCGTGTAGTGTACTAACTTGCTCAAGAGCTTTCGTGACAATCGTAACGTTGTGTTTGCTGAGAAGCGCAGCGTAAAGTCCGTCATTGGACCATACGACGTATTTCACGCCATTAACGGAAAGCTCAGCCGTGCTCTTCTTTTGCTGAATGTCATACAGATGCACGGCTGTTGGTGTTATAATGAGCAGATGGCCAGTCCCACCAAAATAGATATCACTGGTTCCGACAGGGGGCTTGAAGGAACGGGTGGTATTATTTGACAAATCCTTTATGTCAATGGTCTGGTTTGAAACATCAAGAACTGCAAAGCGATTTCTCGCAACGAAAATTGCAGAGTTGCCCAATCCTCGTTTTGCCTCGGTCGGCTCAATAACACCTGAGCCATCCTTGGGGAGGCTGACTAGTTCATAAGAACCCCCTTCCGCGGGAGTAGTAACAAGGACAGACCTCTCCGCAGGGTTGTAAGACAAGGTGCGAGGAGTTATCCATGGGCTGCCAAGCTTCTTCAGTGATAGAAGAGTTGGACTTTCGACATTCTTCTGAAAGTCGTAGGATTTGATATGTTTCTCCTTGGTGATGTAAAAGAGCATATTCTGGTGAGTCGCGGAAGCAGGCCGTTCGCGCTCCAGCTTGAAAACCATCACGCCATTATCATGGCCTGCAGCAAAAAGGTTGATTTCGGGGTGTGCTGCAATGACCCAAAATCGGTCATTTTCCCGCTTGAAAGATTGGACGGCAGTTCGTTTGTTCAAATCCCAGACTCGAATTGTTTTGTCCTCACCAGCTGAAAGAATTAAGTCCTGGTGGGGGTGGAACAAACAGCCAGAGGCGTTGTGGAAATGGCCTCTGCATGTGTCGACCTCCCATGCCTTGGTTTCGCTCATGCGCCAGAGCTTAACCAACCTGTCGTCTCCAGCAGAGACGATTAGTGGCATTGTGGGATGAAACGCGACCCAGTTGACTCCACGGTCGTGGCCTTCGAGTACAAATTTAACGACAGCATCGGTATTGCCGAACATGTCTGCCTGGTTCTGATTGGCACGCGCCATCTGATCTTCGAAGCTCATGGACGTAGGAGCAGAGTGCTTCTTCCGAAGGCCAGAAATATCCCAAACACGAACAGACTGATCAAGGGATGCGGAGACAACAAGGTCTTCTTTTGGATGAAATTGAGCGCACATGGTATAGTGATTGTGCCCAGTCATAGTACAGATTAAAGAGCGGTTCTGCCAGTTCCAGATACGAATAGTCTGGTCGTCTGAAGACGATAGAATCCATGGCAATTCATGGTGAAAAAAGACAGTGCGAACGTAATCAAGATGACCGTTCAAGGTGAACAGGCAACGTCGTGTCTGGTAGGACCAAACTTTAATCTTATAGTCATCGCCACCAGACACAAAGAGGGGTTGTGTCTTGTGGAAGTCCACTCCTCGAACGGGTCCATCATGTTCTTCGAATCGGTCGATAAGCGTGCCCATTCGGTAATCCCAGAGCTGGATGGTAGAGGAATGAAGTGCAACGAGGATCCATGGTCTGCCAAGCGGATTAGCCCCAGAGATCGTTTCCCGGGAAGCCTAACTAGAATACCTTTTAGGGTGAAACGCAATGCCTTTGGCCCTTGAAGACTTCGACTCAAACTGCCTCGTTGTAAGCGCGTTGAACAGGTTCCGATAGCCTTTGCAAGAAATACCTTGGTTAACATGCCAGGGGAGGACTGCATTTTGGCGGGGATAGGAAGCCGCAGCTTCGTGCCTTTAGGGAGAGTGACGCAGACGACAATGCTCCAAGATATTGATGAGAATGAGGATATATCAGCTATTCCCTGCTGCAATTAATTTGCTATGGTGACCGACGGGTCAGCATTAATATTCGTGTAGGCAGGGGATGTTGGACACTTCGAATACGGTGTGGTGTTGGCCTTACTCCTGGTAGGCAATTGAGCATCGTGTCCAACTCCAATTGTGGGCAGGAGTACTACTCTAAGCCGCACTAACATTCTTCCGCCTCCCTGAGCAGTTCACCCCACTACTCAGTTCTATCGTCCCTTACGGAGAAGGTCACCACGCTAGTCTACATTGGGAGAGCTCATGGTCAAAGGTGCGACTGTGTTCACAAGTGTTGTGGAAGCTAGTCGAGCACACAGCGAATGCTGAGCGTCGCTTTTAATTCAAGGATTATATGGAATTTTGTCCGCAACCCCTCCGATAATTGAACGATCAATTGAATCCGTCTTTATCGCGAAAAGTTGCAAATCACTGATTTCGAGGCGGTACAGGCCTTCCGCGGCCTCAGCTCCGCGTAACGACAAGGAACAAAGCACTTGCAAAGCCAACTATTTACACCTCGTCCTATGCCAATTGTGGTGAATTTCTTGCGGTTCTTATTTCATTATGCGTCTACCAAATGTAATATGGCTTCTGGCTGGCCCACTGACGTTGATACCGCCGGTGTCGGCGGCGTCTTCTGTTAAAGTAGGCATGAATGCAGCCTTTGATGCCGCGCCATATTTATTGGAGCTTGTGTATGATGCTCTCATCTCCCGCCATCGTGTATTTGCCGACTAACAAATGGAAGGGAGACTGCGGCAGGAGAAAATTCGACTGCATACTTCCCCCTGCTAGATCGAATCGCAAGCGGGTATTTCCTGACAGCTTCATCGGAATCTGAACTGTATAGTCGATTTCTCAACATCATTCACGAAGATGGACATATAACCAGACCCGATGCTCTATCTACATTCAACTTGGCGCTGTCTCTACGATCCGCGGCCCCCAGGATCGAAGCACACTACCAACATTATTCTACAGCTATGGAACCCCTTAAGGAATTGCGGGATTGCGATATTTGGGTTTTACTCGACGGCAGGCAATACTGTACACCTGATTTCGATGCCGAAGCGAAGAACGAGCCGGTTTCCGCGTATGTAGTCTTTCTACATTATGTAGATTAGTTTGCTAATTGCTTTTGCAGGGTCGTCAAACCGCTGGCTTTCGATCGAACCATGGGTATCGGAAGGGATGCTATCCTGTATGCCGATCCTACCTCAGATAGATTTGCAGATTATCACCAGTCACTGTTAAAGGCAGCACGTACCATGAAGTTACGTTATCGGCTTCGATATCGCCGCAGCAAGTCTCATATTAGCCGGCCTTTACCAGTCAGCGGCTATGGAGTGGAACTCGCATTAAAGAAGACAGATTACATAGTGATGGATGACAGACATTCCAGCCAAAGCACGGAGGAAAGCCCCAAGGACCCGGTCGAAGTTCTTGATGGAACAGACGACGTGGCCGACTTGAACCCCCTTTCCACTTCTGAGCTTTCTTCCATTGGAATGAAAGCTGCGTCGTTTATCAAGGACAGCGATCACCCGTTCGACACCCTGGTAAAACTCACACAAGACTTCCCAAAATTCGCATCGTCGATAGCCTCTCGGAATGTTTCAATTGCGTTTGCTGCTGAAATCAAGCAGAATCAAGCAAAGAAGATGCGAGGTGGTATCAATTTTCTATGGATGAACGGAGCACAGCTCACTGACCGAGAAATCCAGCCCTTTGCGCTTGTAAACATGTTACGAAGCGAAAGGAGGCTTGTTGATGGGATTCGAGACTTGGGGTTCGACGGAGAACAGGCGGTTGCGCTTCTGAGTCACAAAGCAGTGTCGGCTGCTAAGGAAGACGACAAACCTTTTCGTTATGATTGGACGGATAGGTTGGAGGCGGGACGTGTAATTTTATGGCTCAATGACTTGGAAAAGGATGACAGATATGCTTCATACCCGAAATCTTTGTCCTCAGTAAGACACTCCGTAGCTCCATTTTCTGGGCTCCTTTGATACTAACTATGAAGTACAGCTGCTTCAGGGCACCTTCCCTGGCCAAATCCCACCGATTGGTCGAAACATATTTAACTTGGTCATTCCCGCCGACTTGTCCAACACCGAGGATCTAGCATTCATCTCCGAGGTAGAATCTATCAGGGAACGAGGTATTCCGATTCGATTCGGTCTGGTGCCGCTGCAGCTGTCTGATGAAGCCAAGACTCGGGCAAAGATCGCATATTTTCTTACAGAAAACTATGGTATCGAATCTACGATATCATACCTTTCACAGTTGGCTAAGGCCCACCAGAAAATTGCTGATTCCAAGACTCTACTCTCAACGATTACCGAGAACCATACACTTTTACCTGGAGGCGAGGACATGTCGTTGTCTATGATATTGCAAGCAAGCGACTTTACTGAGAGGCTCGTAAAAGCTGAAAAATGGGTCAAAAGATTGAAGGCCGACACAGTCGTTCGTCCATTGTTTGTTAATGGGGTTTTAGTGCCTCGTGACCAAAGCTGGATGCAATCCCTTAGTATGACAGTCTCGCAAGACCTCCAAACTGTACAAAGGGGAATATACCACGGTGTCTTTGATGATGATACCTGGACTGTTGGAGTGTTTCTCGAGGGGGCTGCCTCACGACGCAACCTTTATATTTCGGAAACCAATGAGAAAACCTTGCGAGTGTTAAATATTGCCAAAGTTTACCGCGAGAATGCGGACTTATTTAACGCAGTTCCGGTTTTCGATTTTTATGCCGAATCAACACAAGAGAACTGGGCAGTTGTTACCGTACTTGCGGATATGTCTTCGAGAGCCGGTCTTGATTTAATTTTGTCAGCCCTGGAGTTTAGACGCAATAACCCAGCGATTCGTCTGGATTTCGTCGACACGCAAGACAACGCCAAGATCTCTTCTCAGGTCAATAAGGCTTTGAAGGCGAATGAAGCTAAGTTGAAGGACATCGAAACCATACAAGACCTGGAACAACTCCTTAGTGAGGCTTCGAGTTATGATGCCAGCGATGACTTTGCGGTATCTGTAGCAAGATTCCTCGCTGACACTAAGATGCCGACCAGCTCACAAGTCGTGATTATGAACGGACGAGTGGTAGGGCCGATAGAACCAGAAGCGTCTTTCGATGCCGAGGATTTCCAGCAGGTACTGTCATATGAGCAGACGCGTCGCATTCTCCCCGTTTATGCTGCGGTTGCAGACCTGGGCTTGAACGAAAAGGTTTCAGATTGTATGACGGCTGCCAAACTCAGCTCCATTATTGCGCTGTCAACACTTTCTGATTTGCCTGAAGGAATCTTTGAATCTTCTTCAGCAATCCGTTCTTCCATATATACTTCTTGGAATTCAAGCCACACAGTAATAGAATCGGGCGACCCGAAGAAATCCAACATACATATTGTGGGATTATTGGATCCTGTCAGCGAAAAAAGCCAGAAATGGGCCCATGTTCTGAGATTGCTTGCGGAGCTAGATGGTGTTTACGTCAAACTCTTCCTAAATCCCAAAGTACAGGTTGAAGAACTTCCTGTGAAACGATTTTACCGTTATGTCGTCGAACCAACACCGAAATTCGACGAGAACGGCAGTGTCAAAGCCCTGGCAGCAAGTTTTTCAGGACTTCCATTGAACGCGTTGATGACTGTGGGCATGGACGTTCCGCCAGCCTGGTTAGTCGCACCAAAGCTGTCCATACACGACCTCGATAACATCCAACTAAGCGCTGCAAATTCGGATATTGAAGCGACCTACGAACTTCAACACATTCTGATTGAAGGGCATTCTCGCGATGATGAGGGATCAGCCCCGCGAGGTGCTCAACTAGTCCTGGCAACGGAAAGCCAGCCGCTTCTGACAGATACCATTGTCATGGCAAACCTGGGCTTTTTCCAATTCAAGGCCAATCCTGGCGTATATAATATCCAGCTAAAAGAGGGTCGAAGTGCCGAGATCTTTACCATCGAAAGCATTGGTGCTCAGGGATGGGAAGCAGCACCTGATGACGAGGGCAACGAACTTGCGCTGATGGACTTTCAAGGCACTACATTATACCCGCGACTCAAACGCCGTCCCGGCATGGAAAATCAAGACGTTTTAGAGGACACCAGCAATCCATCTCAGGGCAACATAGTTTCTAAAGGCCTAAAATTTGCAGAAGGGCTGCTTAGTGGTGGCAAAGGAAAATCCACTTCGGATGTACAGCATGCTGAGATAAACATATTTTCCGTTGCGAGTGGGCATCTGTATGAGCGGATGCTCAATATCATGATGGTTTCTGTCATGCGCAATACGAAACACAGCGTCAAATTTTGGTTCATAGAACAATTTCTCTCACCATCGTTCAAAGAATTCATACCACACCTGGCAAAGGAATACGGTTTCAAATATGAGATGATCACATACAAGTGGCCACACTGGCTTCGGCAGCAAAAGGAGAAACAAAGGGAGATTTGGGGATATAAAATCCTTTTTTTGGACGTCCTCTTTCCGTTATCGCTGGACAAGGTCATATTTGTGGACGCTGATCAAGTTGTTCGCACCGACATGATGGACCTTGTTGACTTGGATCTAAATGGTGCGCCGTATGGCTTTACACCGATGTGTGATTCTCGAACGGAGATGGAGGGGTTCCGATTCTGGAAGCAAGGCTACTGGTCGAACTATCTTCGTGGAAGGCCATATCATATTTCGGCTCTTTATGTCGTGGATTTACGTCGTTTCCGCGAGCTGGCCGCCGGTGACCGACTCAGACAACAATACCATGCTCTCTCGGCGGATCCGGCTAGTCTGTCAAACTTAGACCAAGACTTGCCTAACCATATGCAATTTCAAATCCCAATCCATAGCTTACCGCAAGAGTGGCTTTGGTGCGAGACGTGGTGCAGTGATGAAAGCCTCGCAAAGGCTCGGACCATTGATCTATGCAATAACCCTCAAACCAAGGAACCGAAACTTGACAGGGCGAGAAGACAGGTCCCGGAATGGACCACATATGACCAAGAGATTGCTGCTCTTGACTTGAAGCGTAAACAACGCCTCCAGCCGGACGCAGCGGAAACGGATAGAACAACATCAGAAGATAGAAAAGTGGAGGACGGTCGCTCAAAGGATGAACTGTAGAGACGGTGGAGTTTGGTTGTCCCTCACAATCATGGGTTTTGCAAGTTTATGCTTCAATAGATGGAGAGGTCACATTTTCAACATGTGGTTTGAGCTTCAAATTTGACACACAACAAACGACCTGGACCAGGTGAAGTCCAGATATTAAATATGTACGGCGTAGCGTTCACGACTGAGGACCTCCATTTCGTTAGGCTATAGAAGGTCAGTGACATGGTAAATATGCAGCAGTGTTTGCGGCTTGTTGATAAGTGCTGTACCATGTCGCTTTCTTCTGTGAACAATAAAGAATTGCTACCGGTTCAACATTGTTGTCCATGGTGCATCTTACATATGGAGTAGTTGAATCGCCTTCATCGTACCTCGGTAGCCGGCTGCCGAGTAAGGATGGGGTCGTCTGACGTTTGATTCAACCGACAACGTATTGTTACCTCATTCAGTTAACTACCTAGCCAGGAAGGTACGTTGTTCCGTGGCTGGGCGGGAAGACAGCATTTTCAACGTGAAGTATCATTCTGCACTTACATACATACATATTGATCATAAGTAAGTAGCTTTCCGCACTGTACGCCGTGTTGTGCCGCATTTCTTCAAAAAATAAGATCTCCCCACTTCACACCCGGCACAGCATCCCCACCTCCAACATCTCACATACAAAGACGATCTTTGACAAAATCCAGCTTACAATGTCCTGCATCTTTTGCCGCATCATCAAGGGTAAGGAATGGCGGTGGATGGTCACGGACAAGCATGTGCCAAGTTGACTGCCGTGGGGTGTTTCATCGCGAGCTCAATTTGCTGACATGGTCACGCACTCGGGTCATTTCTAGGCGAGATTCCTTGCATGAAGCTCTTTGAGAGCGAAAAGACGCTGGCTTTCCTCGACGTCGGGCCACTCAGCAAAGGTCATGCTGTACGTATAAGGACTTTCCCCAAGCAGCAATGGCTCTGGCAATATGCCAGCGCCGCCATTTCCCTCCTGGAGCTAACAGGTTCTTCTGCTTGTATCCGCTAGCTGGTCATACCCAAGTATCATGGTGCAAAGCTGGCCGACATTCCCGATGACCAGCTCACAGAAATTCTGGTAGGCCGGCGAAACCTTGCATGTAGTGCGATGCCACGTCGTCAACTGACACGCTTGTCCCAGCCCACCCTGAAAAAGCTGGTTTCCGCAACTGGCGCCGTTGACTATAACATACTCCAAAACAACGGTACCATAGCTCACCAACAGGTTCATCATGTGAGTCTGACCATCCTAGTCCTCTACCGTGTCCGGATTGTGGGAAGCTAACCAAATACCCTTGTTTCTTAATTCTCTATAGGTTCATTTTCACATGGTTAGTATCTTCAGCCGCCATGCCGTTCCGATGTACCTGCCCTAACCTCTTCACTAGATTCCAAAGCCCAACGACGCAGAAGGCCTCGGAATTAGTTGGCCTTCCACACCAGGTGATATGGACAAGCTCAAGGCCCTCTGCGAGGATATCAAGTCCAAAATGTAGATTATTGGCCAATCGAGGGCGCGTCGTTTGAGTACAGCAGCGCTAGTGAAAAGAGGTTCCGCCGTGCGCCTGTGCAATAGTTTCATTTATAAATGTCGTTCCGAATTTTATTATCATCTACTCTATAAACTATAACCTAAAGTGATGTCTTTCAGAGAACGGGAGGGGGAGCTTGCCATGTTGCCACTCCAACAATACAACGGACTGTGCCCTTTATTAGGTCCAGCTTGCTTCCAGCGGGTGCCGAAACAAAACCATCAAGATCATTCCCATTAATCGACCGCGTTCGCTGCAGTCTCTGTGCCAGATTTGATCTCGTTGGAGGGAGTAGACTTGGAGTCAGTGTTTCGGTACCAGTTTACGTCGCCATCAGAACGGATCACTCCCTGACGATCATACAGAGACCGGGCTCTTACATACGGGTCGAGCTGCCAGTAACCGTCCCTGAGCTTTGCAGCAATATCATCTCGCTCAGCTTTGATGCCTTCAGCTTCTTCGCCGCTAGCGTGTTTCGTCCAACGTCGAGTAGCAGCCTCGTACTGAGCATACAACTTCTCCCTCTCCTTAAGCAGTCGATCTCTGGTTGTAGTATCTTTCATCAAATCATTTTCACCCTCAATGGGCTCCTCATATGCATACGTCCAATCCTCATCGCCCTCTAGGTCCTTAATAAGCTGACCTGGACGAATGAATTCCTCCAGCCCAGTTCTGTAGTTGGTAAAGTGAACCTTAGCAGCGACAACGGGATCGAGCCAGCCACGGATAACCCTCCAGATGCCTGTCCAATATAAGCCTCCGCTCAACCAATAAATATTGGGAAAATTAACAGACCTTGGAACAACCACGGGGCATTGTGGACGAGAACGACCCCTAAAGATTCGGGATAGTTTGCTTCAAAACACTGAATCATGAACTTGACGGGGTGGTAGTCCATGTTGGCCAGAGTGAATCCCGTCATATCGAATATGATGTTCTGGTTTTGTTATTAGTCGGTTGAGTAATGAGCTAGAATAAGGTTGCAACTTGCCGCTGTATCGACAGGAGGTTTCAGTGCCAGACGAGCAGTCTCAATAATAAATACCGTGTACCTTTCCAAGCTCTCGGGAGATTGATCTCCGGCTTTGTGGAGGCACACTCTGACGACACAAATCGGACGACCCTCTTTATCGGTGCCATGTAGGAAGCTTTTGCCCATCCGGCTTTGTTTTAGAAAGTCCTGGCCCAGCTTCTTTGCCTTCTCATCTCCATTTTTCTCATCAGCGGCGGCGCCGGCTTCCCCATTTTTCATAATATCCTGGTCGACCTTCATCTTGGTGTGCCTCCAGTTCATGGCCGATATCAGCATGATGAGGGCCTTTTCCACATCCCACTTGCGGGCGCGCAGAAAGCGTAGGAGCAACGCGTCGGGATGATCATGCTTCATCATTGCCCACATTGTTTCTCTTATCTCCTCCGGCTTCTGGTTTGCCAAGATTTCCTGATACTGTTTGGTCAAACCATATTTGTCGTCATCTGCTGAATCAGTAGCATTGTTACCATTGGAGGACGCGTGAGCCGACTGGGGAGCACTTCTAAAGAAACTGAAGCCGCGCTTTTTCTTGGTGGTTTCGGCATCTGCGCCTGGTTTTTCATCTTTCTTCGGCGCCGGGCTGGCATCGCTGCTGTCTGAAACACCGCATACCTTGAACACGGCTTCCCAGAGTTGACGGAGCTTGTCTTCCTGTTCTGCTGTCAAATTCCCCAGGTGTCCAGGAGCAATCTCGTGAGGCATATCGTCGAGAGGGAGATGACCAGCGCTGGGTTGTATATCTAAGCCGGTAGATTCTCCAGTGACTAGCAAATATGCTATCGCAAAAGCAAGGGCTGCCGCGGCTGCTGATATAACAGTTGGGTGATAGAGGCTGCTTTGAAGAGCGATGGCGGTGGGAAAGGGTCCACGAGCTGAACGAGCGGCGCTGCGCAAGAGTACGCCGGCGAGACGATTGCTTCTCAGCGTGGCAAGGGTGACGAGAGGCAACCCCTGGCTTGTTCGGCGCCGAGTATTAATATACTGAGGAGAAGCGTTTGATAGAGGACGGCGTTGGGTAGCCGACGGTGTAGAGGATCGTGGTTTGATAAGCGAAAGAAGCTGTAGATTCTGTCCGCTCCGGTATATGATACTCCTATGCAATGTATATAATAAGGGAAATATTTCCGTTGGTTGAGTGCCAATTGTGCCGGGACGCGCGGGCGTACGCACCCTCATAGATCTTCTCTTTCCACAACAAGCTAAGGCGGTTATTTTCTGTGCCTAGGTATTTGGGGTGGTGGAGTGCTAGTCAGGAATGCGGCAATAGAGAACCAGATGATCGTTAGTATATAAGGACCTTCGCAATGGCACTGGCAGACAAATTCCAAAACAAAACAGGTTATGCTGGAAGGCGGGAGACGGGCGTCAGCGGACTTGTTCGGCGGGATGTCCAGTATTTTCGGCCAGTTTGTTGGATACACGGCGACCCGTATCTGGTCGGACTAATTGTCCAGCAAGCCCTCCGTGACGATCCTCCCTGTGGGGAAATAACTGGAGACTGGAGCTGACAGCAGGAGATAGAGAGGCAAGAGTATCTGGCATTGGCGTACTGAAGTAGGTAGAGTAGACAAGTAAATGACTTCGATGACACTTTGGAATCTCGAATTTAGACTTTGTGCCTGCCACACGCCATTTTTGCCCTTTTCCCCTGAGCACTTCAACTTCCAAGGTTGGTAGTCATGTCCAGATCATAGACCAAGCGTGGACTTTCTTTATTGACCAGGCACAGCGCTCTCTCGGGAGTGGCAAAGAATAGGAATGCGCGAAAGAATAGAAGATTATTAGAATTGTTCCGTATTTTGCACTTGACTTATTCCGGTCCTCTGCGTCCGCCCTGCCAGTGGTCTGGTCGCATTGCGATGCCTGCGGATATCACGGCCCCGCTGAAGAGTGTCTGGGGGTATTGGACATCGCAAGACTGGCTGGCCGGGGACGTGCCACTCATCGCACGTGCCATGTTCTGCTTTGGGCCTGGAGTCTCCTGTACAGGCGCGATTCGCGGTTCGCGTATCGCCGATGAATGAAACTTTCTGGAACACGTTCCCGCCAGATTTACACCTCGTTGGAGCGCCTCATTGATCAAAACACGTCGCTCTAGTTAGGCATGGGCATGTCAGACGGCATCGACGAGGCAAATGGCTGCACTGCCATGAGCCGGAAACGTTCAAATTCCCGAGCGCGTAATTCTAGGCCAACAACACCGCTCCGACCGTCCTCACGATCCTCTTTTCGAGACTCTGCCCGCAATGTCCGTGGCGGTGGTGCGGAGTTTCCGCTGAATGCCTTTGAGCCTGCTTTCGCAGAACTTTCAGACGCTATGGCTGATCTTGAGGCCAACATGATGCATTTTCAACTTATGCACGAAAGTCTTGCTCGCTTCAGCGAGTCGTTTGCTAGTTTTCTCTATGGGCTCAACATGAATGCGTTTTGTGTCGACTTCCCAGAGGTATATTTCGATCCTGCAATATGGAACCTACTTTGCAAAAGTCTGCATGGTTTTCTAACTTGGTATTTATGAATCAGGGACCCATTGCTGAATCATTTGCACGAGATCGCCATGAAGAAACCTCGGCTGAGGGCACCACCCGCCTGGAGACTGATGTTGAAGCCACCTTTATGTACGTATGCCCGAACCACTTTCCTTACAACATTTTCTTGTTTTATGTTCATCGGTGCTAAGCTCCCTCATTCAGGACTACGGACACCTCTTTTGTCGATAACCCACCCACTACAACGAAAAAATATGCCAAGCCCGGAGCCGTCGAAACTCGTCAATCCCGTCTGCCTTTTGCACGTGGTACAAATACGAGAGGGAGGGCAAATACTCGAGATAGGGCTCGATCAAGTGGCCTCGCAAGAGGTCGCGGTCGCGGTCGCGGCATAAAATAGTTGGATGCACAATCATATGGGCCAGAGCCTAACCATGCCTAGCACCTCTTGTAAGGAGATTCACGTCCATATTCAAGAACAAACGACGGCAGGGATACACATAGGAAGGGCATTCTCGGCAGATAATCGATCCGAATGTCGTCGCCCGCTGCTTCATGTGGCCATTTCCATGTCTCCGGAGGCATCATGTTCAACGTTGTCATGCCGATTATCGATTTGCGACTCTGCATCGGGCCCTGGCATTCTTTGGGGTTCTGGACTGGGCTCTTCGCGCAGCTGTTTGACTCTATGGCAGGACACTTAGTTCATCGGGTAACGCATGTGAAACAAAGTATGCAGGTCACGTACCTGCGCTTGTGCGGTTTGCCGCGCCTGTGAGAATTCAGAGTACTCTCTCGGTCAAACCACTTGGCGCATTCAATACAATAGTGCCTGCCGAGACCTGGAAGGTCCTCAGCCGCTTTGGTATCTTTGAATTGCGCCAGATGTCTTGATGATAACAAATCTGCCTTGATTTGATCTACATCTCTTCATTGCTGTTAGCCGGAACCCCAACCGTGGACCACATCGCCAGCGTATCATACCTGGTTTTCCTCCTCGTCTTTGTGATTGTGCGTTTGTTTCCGACGCCCATTGTATATAGTATGCGATTCGAGACTAGAACGTGGCGCAGATATCGTTTAACTGATAGGTCAAGTACAGTGGAATTTGCCCCCTTGTGTGTCTATCAATAATGCAGTTGCCAGTATATGCAGTACGCAATCCAAACCTAGCATACATAAGTGGGAAATGAACTAGTTGAAAGAGATGCAGTTCAAGGCAGAGGTGGATTGATCAAATTTGTGATGAGAGGCAGACCAGTGGGTGCGCTCGGGTATTCTTCGGAAGCTCGCTAGTTAGTATGCCAGTCCGCGGTCGAACCAAGATAAGAACCTGACCTCATGAATCCTAGGTTTCAAGACTCAAGAGTGGATGGCAAGAGATGGACCGAATTGATAATGCCTTTAGTAAAAACTGCACAACCTTTCTTTGATTTGCATGTGTGCATGTACGTTGTAAACTATCATAAGTCGATGGCCTTGGATTCATGCTGAGGCCACACGGCAAACATAATGGAGGAAATGCATGAGCTGAAGCAGGATATATCAAGCAATAGCAAAGTTATCTTTTGAGTATAGGATATCGAAAAGCTGCATACCCGTGGGTATGTATGCTGTTGGAAAACACGTCCTTCCTGTCGCAGCTCGAGCAACTCGGCGTAGTAAGGGGTCAATGGGAAGTCAACATGTATGTTACCAGACGACGGTGCCTAGATATCCCGCTGTGTTTATTATAGTGCGGTATTAGCCCATAATGCTTTTCGATGGTCAAATTTGTCTTGCCACACCAAGAATGCTACAGCGCAAAATGTTGATTGAGTCGGGAGCAACAGTGTGCGGTGCCGTATGTACTCCATACGGAATATATGAAGTCCATTAGAGGCCGACCTCGGTAGGTACACCTAGTAGGCATTCATATGCTCGTCAAGGTACTTGAGTAAGTATGTATTTACATCTAAGTACTTAGGTAATACATGCATCAAGTGACTCGTCCGCTTAGTTGCTGACGGGTATATATAATACGTGTGTGTGTGTGTGTGTGTTCCGCGAGAGGCTGAAACACATGCGCCGATTTCTGGGAAAAGTCAATGAAATAAATACGGAGTACTTGACCCGTTGGCGACTTGGTCAGTGGACGAGCCACTCTTGCCGCTTCTCAGTTGCCAACGGGTACAGCAAATTTGGCATTTTGTTGTCATATTAATCGGTTTTCTCCCAGAACGGGACATCGGTCCCCGAGGCCAAAGCTCCGAGTAGCTCGCAAAAACGAGTGTCCTCGTGCGGTGACCGAAGGATCCAGCCAATGCCGAGGTCTGGAACATATGGTCACGATTTGCCAACGACTCATGAATGGACAACAGCGGCGGTCTGCCGATTGAGCAATTGAGCCATGGGGCCAAGTTTAGTGGGTAATGCCGCGCCAGACCTGCCGCTGCGAGAACACATAGCAGCCGCAATGCCACTAGCGGCTTAAAAGAGTAGCCGACCGGAGCCGAGTTGCGTGCTCGGAACAAGGGACTTCGGAAGCGCATCTGACGAGGAGACCAGCTCCCTGGCACTTCCATCCCCAAGGCGAGGACATGCAAGCTCCATTGGCGATGATATACGTATTACGCAGTAGTACCATGTATGCAGGGGATTGTTGGTCAACTGCCTCGAGCTCTACCGGGCGTGGTATGCTTTGCACGGCCACGGCAAGTAATTGCCATCAATACACAAAGCTATGCCTTGCCATCCATAAGAGGTCAATAATCGTGGCTGATACCAGGCATGCACGGAGCTGGATGCTCCAGCAATTGACATGTGCTGGCCGACTGCCCCAGCCCAACCCCAGCCTGCCTGGTCAGCAACAGCGATGCCCAGAAGCCAAACGGCTCAGTTGTGTTTGCAATTTTTCAATTTTTTGCCCTGGCCCTGTTTTCCATGCCCTCTCGTTCGCTAGGTGGCGCGGGGCCTCGGGGCAGTGGAGGTCTCAGCACCGCATGACGGAACGCAGACGTCGTGGATTATTATCTCGACGCTTGTGACTGGCTGCAGCACCAGGTGCCCCCCGTAGCAACACCACGTTCCCAACCCGGCCTGGCCGCGCAGTGGAATCCGCAAGCCAACGCTTCTATGCTTGTGGCTTTGTCTTCTCTCCCATGCAACCTTCACCTTCAACCCTGCGGCTCCACATCACGCCGCCTGTGCTCGGTAACATCTGGCTCTAGCCTGGTTTCTGTTCCCGGCCAAAAACACCTCTCTCCACCTTCGTGGCCAACCTTCTCCCTTACTTCTCTTTTTTCTTAAACCACCTCCACGTCCTCTGCTTCTCCTCCACGTACTGGCCTCCGAGTTTGACTGACCTTGGAGAGCGGCCAAGTCGCTTTCACCTAGCTCAGACCCTCTCCCCTCTGCCTCAATTGGCCCTTACCTTCAACATGCTTGCCTCCAGACAGGTTCTGGGCAACTTGGCCCGGGGCCGCGTCCTGAATGGCGCTTCTACCAGTCTTCGTCGCATGGCGACGGTCTCCGATTCTTCGCTTGACAAGAAGGTATGAAAGATAGCTTCTCTGGATGGCTTGTCTTGCGACTAACGCTTGCAACCTGTGTGTATATAGGTTCGCCAAAACATCTGGGAAGACAACAACTTCATTAACTATAAGAAAATGTCCGAAAACCTGGCTGTTGTCCGCAGCCGCTTGAACCGACCGCTCACATATGCTGAGAAGATCTTGTACTCTCACTTAGACGACCCTCATGGTCAAGACATTGAGCGTGGCAAGTCCTACCTGAAGCTGCGACCAGATCGTGTTGCCTGCCAGGATGCTACCGCACAGATGGCTATTTTGCAATTCATGTCCGCTGGCATGGACCAGGTTGCGAACCCAACCACTGTTCACTGCGATCATTTGATTGAGGCTCAGGTCGGTGGCGAGAGGGATCTTGCCCGTGCTATTAGTATCAACAAGGAAGTTTACGACTTCCTTTCTTCTGCCTGCGCCAAATACAATATCGGTTTCTGGCGCCCTGGATCTGGTATTATTCACCAGATCATCCTCGAGAACTATGCTTTCCCTGGTGGACTGCTCATTGGAACTGACTCCCACACTCCCAACGGTGGCGGTCTGGGAATGGCTGCCATTGGCGTCGGAGGTGCTGATGCTGTCGATGTCATGGCCAACCTGCCATGGGAATTGAAGGCTCCCAACGTTATTGGTGTCAAGCTTACCGGCCAGTTATCTGGCTGGACAGCTCCCAAAGGTCAGTGAATAGCACCATATGTATATGCTATCTCAAATGCAACCCCGCGCTATCTCATGCTACCTGTGCAAATCTGAGTGCTGACCATGCGTGAACATAGACATCATTCTCAAGGTCGCCGACATTCTGACCGTCAAAGGCGGCACTGGTGCCATTGTTGAATATCATGGTAAGTGTTTTGCATAAGATAAGACAGAAAGGAAAATCTGCTGGGTCCACCCAGCTATCTCTGCCTGTATTTGTAAAAGACGTTCGCCCACGATACCTCATTCTCCCCTTGGGCCCCCCTTTTTCACTTCAAGTTTCATTTTCAGATTGCTCAGAATTCTTGCAACTAACACATTAATGTCTCTTTCAGGACCTGGCGTAGACACTATCAGCTGTACCGGCATGGCTTCGTGCGCGAATATGGGAGGTTTGTATTCCATTATCACCCTAGTTATCAAGCGACCGTGCACTAATGAGGAATTAGCTGAAATTGGAGCTACTACGTCTGTTTTCCCGTTCAACGACCGAATGTACGACTACCTCGCCGCTACCAAACGCAAAGACATCGGCGACTTTGCGCGTGGGTATGCGTCAGAGCTGCGTGCTGATGAAGGCGCCGAATACGATCAACTTATCGAACTCAATTTGTCAGAACTTGAGCCTCACATCAACGGTCCTTTTACTCCTGATTTGGGCACCCCGATCTCAAAATTCAGCCAAGCTGTGAAGGAGAATGGCTGGCCAGAAGAGCTCAAGGTCGGCTTGATTGGCTCCTGCACCAACTCATCATACGAGGACATGTCCCGCGCAGCGTCTATTGCACGAGATGCGTTGGACCACGGCTTGAAAGCCAAGGCCGCCTTTACTGTAACTCCAGGATCTGAACAGATCCGCGCTACTATTGCGCGAGATGGACAGCTCAAGACCTTTGAGGAGTTTGGCGGCATGGTTTTGGCAAATGCCTGTGGTCCCTGTATCGGTCAGTGGGACCGTCAGGACGTGAAGAAAGGCGAAGCCAATTCCATTCTGTCTTCCTACAACAGAAATTTCACCGGCAGAAATGACGGTAACCCTGCCACTCACTCTTTTGTTACGTCCCCTGATCTTGTAGTCGCTCTCACCATTGCCGGCAGCCTGCACTTCAATCCTCTCACTGATAAACTCAAGGACAAGGATGGCAACGAGTTTCTCCTGAAACCCCCCACTGGAGACGGGTTGCCTGTCCGAGGTTACGACCCTGGAAATGACACATACCAGGCACCTCCCAAAGATCGCATGGGTGTCACCGTGCAAGTTGCGCCAACCTCGGATCGTTTGCAGGTCCTCCAACCCTTCCAGCCTTGGGACGGAAAGGACGTCAAAGACATTCCGATCTTGATCAAGGCGAAGGGAAAGACCACTACTGACCACATCTCCATGGCAGGCCCTTGGTTGAAATACCGTGGCCACCTGGACAACATCTCCAACAACATGCTCATTGGCGCCATCAATGAGGCTAATGATGAGGCAAACAAGATCAAGAACTTTACAACTGGCGATTGGGACGCGGTCCCCGCCGTCGCACGCGACTACAAAAAGAAGGGCATCAAATGGGTCGTCATTGGTGACTGGAACTACGGTGAGGGTAGCTCTCGTGAGCATGCCGCTCTGGAGCCTCGCCACCTTGGTGGTCTTGCCATCGTTACCCGAAGCTTTGCTCGTATTCACGAAACGAACCTAAAGAAGCAAGGAATGCTTCCTCTTACTTTTGCTGACCCAGCTGATTACGACAAGATCAAGCCTGATGATAAGGTACTTGCAAATCTTTCCCTTTCCCAGTCTGCGGTTGACGATTTATGTCCCCTCGTTCCTTGCTCTCCGGGACCCCTTGCATGAATGAGTTGCACCATACTGACTTGTAGGATAGGTTGATATTCTCTGCACACAGCTCGCCGTTGGTGAGCCTATTACAATGGTGGTCCACCCCAAGGACGGCAAGTCTTTCGAGGTTCCCCTACAGCACACATTCAACGAGGCTCAGATTGAATGGTTCAAGAATGGAAGTGCTCTCAACACCATGGCCAAGACCGCCTAAAAACAGTGTACAATTAGGGTGGAGTGAGATGTATTATTGGCGTCGTGGTTGAAGTATACTAGAATACCTCTGTAATTGAAATTGAAGGAGCAGTGTTTGATACTATACGATGATGGAGCCTGTAAATTTACGCTGTGGTCTAAACATGTTCTTCACGTCTGACGCCACTTTCTGTGTCTTTAGGGTGGAGCGACCCATGTTGGCGATTATGACGAAAGCCCTTCAACCTGTCACTCCAAGTTGTCTGGCAGTAGGCCATTAGAGCCTGATACGGCCCTCTCTGGTTGGGCAGACGGGGAGCATGCGAGGTTGCCACCTCGCCCGGTGTCCTGCTTATGTCAGCCAAAAACGGGTCTCTGAACTACTGGTTAGTTTCGATCAGGAACTCGACGACGTCAGGACTGTAATGGGCTCCTGGGAACTTCGTCAAGCCGAGATGTGGCCACTGTCACAACGTACCTACCTAAAGTACTTAAGGTACTTAAGTGCCCGCCTCTTACAGGTATCTAAGCATTGAATTTCCATACTTGTACACCTATAGAAGCTGGTAGACGTGGTCTTGTTGACACAACACGGCTCCTGCAAATTACTACATGCTTCGTTGGCTTCAAATACACCCCCAACCGCCTAAAGTTTAACTACTTATTTTCGAGGCTGCCAACAACTAATCAAACTGTATTCACCGTCTACTTCGAGCGAACGTCTGCGGCACGGCATTTACTCGCCCCAGTCCATGTTTCACTTTTCGAGATGCATTCAATCCTACATGACGAGTTCATCTCCACAATAGCAGCTCTATCACAGGTTCCAGTGGTTCACTGCTCTATGTCAATCAGAAGAGATTGATCTCATAAGCCTGAGGCAGATATATTTGCTGCAATTTCGAATATTCAACTGGCTACGACCGTCTGCAAAAGAGGGTTCCATTGGCCTGTTTTCTTCACACCAACAATCCAAGCCGTACACAGGTTTCCAAGGAGCGTGATGAGCAACTTGCAAGGCATTCTTCCTATCGAAAATAACTATCACGTTCCTTCAAAAACACCTGAACAAGAGAGCGAGAACTATGGGAACAAGCCACAAGGCTTGACACCAAAGCTAGGCGACTTCCAAAAGCTGTACGAGACTCAACCGTTGGCCGTGCCAGTTCATACGGGAATGGTTGCTTCTTATTCATCGGCAGGTACCGACGCAAAAGTGAATAAAGTCATCGATTGTAATGACTTGGCACAACAACCATTTACGGACCAAGTGGCGAAACTGGGAGATTTTCAAAGATTGCAGATTCACCTTCACGGTCGACATCCCGTCCCTGGTAATAGTACCTTGAGAACTAGACAGCAGCTCAGCGCGGTCGGATTTAAAACAAAACCTGCGAGTTTATCGATCGGCGACAACGCTCAGAAATGTCATGGTAAAGAAAAGTGTGATGCCACAATAGTGCCACAGAACTCTCAGAGTCGTCCCTCCTGTTCTTGCTCCTGCAATGAACATCATGATCCGCAGGATACTGAGGGAACTCCGTTTCATCACTTGGTTTGTGTCGCCCAGGCGACAGATGGTTTGCTGCCAAATGATAGCTGCCTAGCATCCGGCCTCGAGCGTAATGCTAGGGCTCAATTTGGGCTTCTGTCAGCGACTTTCCACAATAGAAGAAGAGAACAAAGCCAAAACACCGGCATTCTTTTTCCGGGGTACAACGATCTCCGATGTCCAATTCTGTCAACTGCCAGGACATGTAATAGAACAGCCAACACCGCGAGGATATTGTCGTATAAAATCGGCAATGAAGGGCCGGTCACCTCTATCCTGGGCGTCAAATCTACTCCGGACCAGCAGCATGAATCATTATCATTGAAGCTAGTTCCACTCCGAGCTGCAGATACTATATTGGCAATTCAAGATGACCAAATAGCCGGGAATGGAGTACACATCTTCTTGGATATGTCAAACATCAACATAAGCTTTCAATGTGCTTTAAGGGGCAAATTCTCAATTAAGGAGCATGCTCGTTTTGTGCCGCTACCTCAACTGAATTTACAGTTTCTCACAGAAATTCTTGTTCGTGATCGGAAGATTATGACACTCAACGCAGGCTGCTCTGTTCTGCCTCATCGCCAAGAGCCTCGGTTTGTTCAGGAACTCCGAGACTTGGGCTATCGTGTTGATCTTAGAGAGAGAAAACGAGAAAATCATGATTTCAAAGCTGGAGAGGCGTCTTCATCGGAAGAATTCGTCTTTTCTCGTAACGGCGGCCGTTATGTAGAGGAGTTGGTGGACGAGACACTGCAAACCCGTATCGCAGAATCAGTCATGGAGTTTTTCAAGGATCAGGGCACACTTGTGATAGCAACAGGTGATGCACGGCCAGCAAAGTATTCAGACGGATTCTTTGCCTATGCTGAAAGAGCCCTGAGAATGGGATGGAATGTGGAGGTGGTGTCGTGGAGGGCCAGCCTATCGTCCCATTGGAACAGACCAAACTGGGTTGAACAATGGAGCGGACGATTCCGAGTTATTGAGTTGGATGATTATATCGACCATCTCTTAGTATGAAGATTTGTGCTGCATAACACTGCTGTACTTGTCCATATCATAGACTTAAGAGCTTAATACAGCGCACATCGACATTTTCGACTATGATATCAGGCTGGCCGTATTGAGACCCAGTCATCTCCATCTTTCAACGATGTGAGCCCACTTAGCTGTCTATGTCTTGCTATATTTAGTTACTATTTACTCTCTAGAATGACAATGCATTCGAACCCATTGGGCCGTGGGTAGCTTTACTGCGGCAAAAGATCATGCAGGAAGTATTTTCATTTCTCCATTCTCCGTGTCATTGGTTCGACCCGTCTGGTCTAGCCGAAATCTTCCATCCTTGCGGTAGCATAAATTCGCTCTTTGAGATGCAGATATACAGCTATTCACATAATACCAAACATACTGTCTTCTAACCAAATATCCCTTCAGAACATAGCTTTTTTGCCTTCATCGTTAGGCATTCGCCCATTGTTCGCCTCCTTGTTATCGTGACTGGACATGTGTCGTTGCAGTCAAATATTTTTTGTTTCTATACATCTACTTGCCTCATTTGGTGCGTAAATGGAATCATAATACACATTGAACGTACGGAATACAAATTAAACTTGCGGTACTGGCAATTGAGCATTCCGCCGGATCTAGTATTGCATGTCTCACTAAAAATCTGTCAAATTGCTACTACTACCAGACGAAGTAGTCTACCTCTGGCATCCAATGTCTCACTGCCTAGGTAGTAGGTCAAGCTACATTCCCAACCCGTCGTTGTTTATTGGTTGTTGCATATAACACAGGGAACATAATTAGATTTTCTGGCCGGAGCTTTTGCGCAAAACTTCAAATGTCCGATCGATTGACATCCAAAATGTACCCGGCAACCAGCCGAGTCCAAGGCCGGTCGTAAATAACAAAGCCCTCCCATTTATTACTCGATGGCGTTTCTCAAAGCGGTTGATCGGCACTATGCCATTGATCACAGGTCGTTGACACGCGAGCATCATTTGCCGAACCGAAAAAGTGTAACCCGGCCCTTGTCTTTGGACTGACTGTAAGTCGTTCGTTTCTATTGTCCTTCAGCAGGAAGACAGAGTTAAATTTCTGTTCAAATACGCCCCCTACCTTGGTATTGAGAGCCATTTGGTCTTCCTAAACTGACAGGTCGAAGCTATGTCTTTAACAACGTTAATTACACTAAGCTTGGGCTTGTTGTCCTTTGCTTCTGGGAAACCTGGTGGTAAATCTTCCTCATTTAACTTAGTTGTTGCGGGCAACTTGTACTGATATTCATCACACAGGAAAACATTATACCTACTCAATAGCCTCCAGAGGCGAGTCCTCACCTTCCGAGTCATTTGGCATCTCGTACACACCATACAGGTCCGACCAAAACTGCAAGTCTCAGCAAGATGTCAACGATGATATCCAGAGACTGGCAGGTTACTATTCCTTTGTCCGAGTCTACGGCACAGACTGTGACCAAGTTCCTCTGCTGTACTCTGCAGCCAAGAAGCATGACATGAAGCTCTTCTTGGGTATATGGAACCCGTCCTCTGTTGAAGATGAAGCCAACAAGATAATTTCTGGGGTCGACGGTGACTGGGATATGGTGCACACAGTCAGTGTTGGAAACGAGCGAGTCAACAACGGCGAGGCATCTCCGCAGGATCTGATTTGGTCGATGAGCAAGGCGCGGTCGATTCTCCGAGAAGCGGGCTACGATGGCCCCGTGGTCATAGTAGATACCTTCAGGGCGGTTTTAGCCCATCCCGAGCTGTGTGACGAGTCGGACTACTGTGCAATCAATGCACATGCCTTTTTTGACGGCACGATTGCTGCGTCGCAATCTGGGGAATGGTTGAAAGACACCGTATCCAAGGTTCAATCTAGGATTGCCGCAGACAAGAAGGTCGTGGTTACCGAAACTGGTTGGCCAATGCAGGGTGGCACGAATGGACTCGCAGTTCCCGGTTTGGATAATCAGAAAGTGGCTTTAGATGCCATCAGGGAAGAATTTGTTGATCGTCCACAAGACGTCATTCTATTCTCTGCTTTCAATGACTTGTGGAAACAGAAGAATTCGGCAACTTTTGAGGCGGATCCGTTTTGGGGTATCGGCGGCGCGGTTTCCTCGTGCGATCAGTAGCCCACGCACTGACCTTTGCCTTTTACATAGCAGACCCAATCTGTACAATATTTTCATTACACATGATTCGGCGGGATGAGAATGTCTCGGTGGTTTTGCTACCGTTGCCGTAATTATCGTTTGCCTTGGTCTTCATTCACATACCGCGAGATGTGCGGCGCGCATAACCAATAATTCTCGTAGTTTAACGAATACGTAGGGACGAAATGGTTCATGGGTACGGGGCCTGTGATAGCTACAGAAAAGTCAATGAGAAAACTAGCCCTCCCTGTCCTCCAGGGTAAATTCATCCAGCGTCTTAAAACGCCCCAGCATTGTCAACACGATATTTATGAATCGTAGCCACCAATACAAGTAAGCATTCTCAATTTCCCTGCGTGTCCCTCCCTGCATATACATCATATTATCTGAACAGACAGCTAGTGACGAAAGTCGAGGCTCGGCCTTGAGGAATCCAAGCTAGGGCGAATTGAGCTGCTCGAGCTTCGTCGCCGCCTTGCTCGCTGCTCTGAAGGATCGGCAGGATGCAGTCCAGTGTACTTGGCGAATATATTAAGGACATCAGTCAAAGACAACACTCCACTCAGTTTCCCAGAGAGGTGTGCACCAGGCATGGCGGACGCAGGCACTGCACCAGAAGGCACTGCCGATGTAGGCGTTGCCATCGGAGCTTGAGGCGTGCTGACCACGCCATGCGGCCCCATCAAAGGAGTAGCTGGAGCTGATGGCGAGGGTGACGCAGATTCCACCACCCACATGCGATGTGAACGTGTAGCAACCAGTTTGGCGACGGTATGAGCAAGAGTAGAATACGTGTTCACGAAGAAAACGGGAAACGTATCTCGACCTTTCTCTACACCCCGCTCATTCAAAATAACGGATATGAAATGCATGCACGATCCGTCAAGGAGAGGTGCACTAGATGCAGATGTAAGATGGCGGACATCTTTGGTTGAGATGTTGCCAACCACATTCTGGCCATTGTCGACGACTGCAACACTGGTTAATCCTTCGTTGTTCATGAGGATAAGAGCCTCCGCAAGAGCAGCATCCGAACTGTGTGTTTGGTTAGCTTTGGTGTTCGAATTTCCATTTTCCGGAGGATACAAAGGGAAATGGGACATCACTGACTTGACAGAGATAACTTGTTGTGCTCCTACACCCAGATCTCGGAGCATGATAGGGTACAAGCGGTCAACGGCAGGAAAATTGACACCCTCATTCCAGAAAAAATCAACCATCAAAAGCTGACTCATAATTCCTACGACATTGCCGAGTGAATTGGTAATAAGAATGCGATGAATTCCACTTCCTAGTATTTCGATAGCTTGAGCCAGGTTGCCATTAGACGGAAGTCCAACGAGTGGTTCTTGTCTACACAGGGGTTGTATTTGTCGCATAGAGATATTCTTCCCCTCCCGAGCGTTAAGCATTATATCGTTATACAGCTCAACTTGGTGTGCCTCGGGCTTTGAGAGGCCAACAACGACTAGAAGGTAAGCGTTGAGATCTGAGTAGTCAAAGGTGGCCACAGCAGCGGGCAAAGAGCTGGATTCTCGCACAAGGACTACATTTGTTTTGCTTTTCAACAAGGCCTATGTTGGTGGTTAGCGATTGCAATTAGTTGGGACGCAGCACTGCGATTCAGTCAGGATAACAAGACAGACGCGTACCATTGTAGCCTCTTCCACACTACTGTCCATGTCAACCCATTTCACATCGTCCGGTGAAACTAGCTCTCCGACTGTTATTTCGACCCATTCCTTTCCAGCAAACTTGGGGTTTGTATGCCTTTGCCCCGATGGTGGATGGTTCAACAGCTCTTGAACTGCCGCCTGAGTGAAAGAAGGGTGTCGGTGGCGGGGAGATGGAGGAACATTTCGGAGGTTCTCTGCAAAACTTTGCCGGTGTGCAGACTTGTTTATATTGCTTAGTGACGGTGTTCTCTGTGGCGGACCTTCGTGATTAGAACCACCGGCATGGCTCGGGTCAACGCTTGCTTGTCTCGGGGAACCAGATTCTCCTAAAGCTTCCCCCCTTCCTCGGACGGAGCCAGAAGAAGGATCCATGGACAACAGGCAGTCCCGGGTTGATGAACTCTACGGCCGTCTAGAGTTGGGCAAGGTGTCGGGCAAGGTGTTGTTATATGTGAAGTTTGGCGCGATAATATCTCACCTGAAGCAACTTCGACCACCATGTATGTATGGAGGGTTCAACAAAGCGAGATCACTATATGATTGCGGGACGAAGGGAAGGCGTCGGAGCTTTGTGTTGCAGGTCACAGGATTGTGTCTAACAGGACTGGAGCTTTATGAGTCCTTTAATGGTATATCGAGTTGTCGGAACTAGCAGCTGGGTAGTTATCCGAAGACGTCGATGAGGACCGGTCTGTGGCGGGGGTGGGGATAAAATTACAGTTTGCGGTGACGTCGCCAATGGGAGCCGCGGTTAGTCAAGACTGGGCACCCACGGTACCAGACCAGGCCAGACCCTACTTAGAGGTACCTAGGTCGCTGCATACAAGTAAGTTTGCTCCAGGCGTGTCAGGCACTTGAGCAGGCAATGCGTTGTTCACATCCCACGCAGAATTAAGTATATGGTGTCAAATACTCTGCTATGGTGTGCTACTGGTAGTAACTTTATGGTACGGAGTAGATCAAGCTACCTCACCTGTAGCGGAACTAAAACAGGCTTGTTACAAACCATTGCTTTCCAAACATCAATTATGCCAACTTCCAGCAAACTGTGTCACCACCAGGCCGCTATCTCAGTGCTGCCTTAAATCGTTTCCCAGTGTCCAGTTATTCGGCTCGCAGTATGCAGGTATCTAACTTGCGAACAAATTCTAATCACGGCAGGATTTTGTTGAATCGTCCTCAAAACCATTGCGCCACCATGGTCTGAAACACCTGGTCTACCCGTGTCGCCCTACCCTAAACGAGGTCGTCGAAAGAACTAGACTGCCTGCTGGCGTTTCACCAAACTCGATATGCCAGATTCGAACTCGGTATCCTCGAGCACTAGGAAGACGCGGTTGTTTGGGTACAACACCAGAGGGTACCCACTGTATTTATGCGCTAGCCTTTAACAGGTCATGACGATATGTCGCTGATTTTTATATTTTTTTTTGGCGTTGGATGGCCAGCTGGGAGCAAGAGATTAATACTCACCCCTCAGGTCAGGCAGTGTGGCTAGTTTGCCATGGTTGATTCCGACATCAGCGAGATGTCGCACCAAGCCTGGCATCACCGTTAGTGCTGAGTATCTCTGAGTACCTACCTACCCTAAGTAGGTAGGTAGATATGCAAGTACATGCTGGTCGACCGCCCAATAGTTATAACAGCTTGAGCTTTCATTTCGTTGCGTGGGCCTGTCTATTAGGCTGATACTGGATTGACTCTTTCTCAATGTTCCTAGCCGCAGAACCCAAAAACCAGCCCACACCACCCGCGTCTTCCCCTCCCCCACTTTCTCTCTCCCACGAAAAGTTGTGACCCTTTGGAGGCGGTCCTGATTTTCTTCCTGGCCCTCCCTACTCCAACATACACCTTGCCTCGATCTTACGCGCGTATACGTGTCATTCACAGATATCGCCAATACTCAACAGACAAGTTTCAGGCTGCAAGGCGCTTGCACCGCCCTGCCGCCGCGACCATGTCTCTTCTATCCGCCGAGGTCCATGCCGAGCTGACTCAGTTGCTCCAAGCACTCCAGTCCGCCGACAATGCCACTCGATCTCAGGCTGAAGAGCATCTTCAGAATAACTGGACCAGCAGCCGTCCAGAAGTTCTTTTAATGGGACTTGCTGAACAGATACAGGGTGCTGGAGATAATGCCGTATGTGACCTATATTCTTCCATTTGCTTCTCTCCCATCACTGGTCTCTGACATTCTGTTCGCAGGCTCGATCTTTCGCAGCCGTTATATTTCGCCGGATAGCCTCTAAAACCCGAAAAGTAGAGTCTGGAAACAATGTGGATGTGTTCTACTCATTGGCTAAAGATCAAGCCGCTGTCATTCGTCAAAAACTCCTAGAAACACTCGGCGCGGAACCTGATCGAATCGTTCGTAACAAAATTAGCGATGCAGTTGCGGAGGTTGCTAGGCAATATACAGACAACAGTGAGTATTTAAAGGAATGCAGAAACATCTCCTTTTCCGGAGCTGATCCTAAGTCATGGGATAGACGACACCTGGCCTGAACTCCTGGGCGCACTCTTCCAGCTCAGTCAGGCCCCGGAGGCGGAGAAGCGAGAGAACGCATTTCGAGTGTTCAAAACGACGCCGGGAATAATCGAACGACAGCATGAGGAAACTGTTCTTCAAGCGTTCCAGAAGGGATTCAAAGATGATGCCGTCATGGTATGTTACAAACATGACTACATATGATGTGAAGGCAAAGTAGATATGACGAAGGAGCGAGAAGCGGAAAGCTAATGATTCGACCAGGTTCGTCTGGCAGCCATGGAGGCATTCGCATCCTTTTTCAGTACCATCTCCAAACAATCCCAGATGAAGTACTATGCCCTGATTCCTGACGTCCTCAACGTGCTTCCGCCCATCAAGGATTCGCAAGATTCAGAAGACTTGAGTAAAGCCCTGCTGGCTTTGATTGACCTAGCAGAAACGGCTCCTAAAATGTTCAAACAACTCTTCCAGAATTTAGTCCAATTCAGCATCTCAGTCATTCAAGACAAAGAACTGGACAGCATTTGCCGCCAAAACGCCCTCGAACTCATGGCAACCTTTGCCGATTATGCACCATCCATGTGTCGAAAAGATCCTTCTTACACCAATGATATGATCACACAGTGCCTGAGCTTGATGACCGATTTAGGTGAAGACGACGACGATGCTGCGGAGTGGCTGGCTTCCGATGATGTAAGTCGGCTATTCGTACATGATCACTTTGTTTCGACTGCTCTGACCCTTATATTCTGCTTCAGCTTGACCAAGACGAAAGCGACCAAAACCACGTGGCGGGCGAACAGGCCATGGACCGCCTGGCAAATAAACTCGGGGGGCAGACCATCCTGGCCCCAACATTTAATTGGCTTCCCAGAATGATGAACTCGATGGCGTGGAGAGATCGTCACGCCGCCCTGATGGCCATCTCTGCGATATCGGAAGGATGTCGCGAACTTATGATTGGTGAATTGAGTCAGGTATTGGATTTGGTCATTCCAGCCTTGCAAGATCCTCACCCTCGGGTCCGTTGGGCGGGCTGCAATGCCTTGGGGCAAATGAGCACAGATTTCGCGCCCAAGATGCAAACAGACTTTTACGACCGAGTTTTGAAAGCTGTTGTACCAGTCTTGAACTCCCCGGAGGCCAGAGTCAAGTCCCATGCCGCCGCAGCTTTGGTCAACTTTTGCGAGGAGGCCGAAAAGTCGATCTTGGAACCTTATCTTGATGATTTGTTATCTCATCTCTTTCAGCTCCTTCAAAGCGACAAGCGCTATGTGCAGGAGCAGGCTTTGTCTACTATTGCTACCATCGCCGACGCTGCGCAGGCCGCGTTTTCTAAGTACTATGACACGCTGATGCCACTCCTGGTCAACGTACTTCAAAACCAGAGTGAGAAAGAGTATAGGCTCCTTCGTGGCAAAGCCATGGAATGTGCGACCCTAATTGCTCTTGCCGTTGGCCGGGAACGACTCGGCCAAGACGCGATGACTCTCGTCAACTTGCTTGCCAACATCCAGACTAACATTACGGATGCGGACGACCCGCAAGCACAGTATCTTATGCATTGTTGGGGCCGGATGTGCCGCGTGCTCGGCCCAGACTTTGTACCCTTCTTGGACAATGTCATGCCGCCCCTACTGGAATTAGCTATGGCAAAGGCTGACATCCAGCTGCTTGACGATGATGAGCAAGCGGAACAAATGAACGGAGAAGACGGCTGGGAGTTTGTCCCTCTTAAGGGAAAGATGATTGGTATCCGAACGAGTACCATGGATGACAAACACATGGCAATTGAGTTACTAGTCGTTTATGCGCAGGTGCTCGAAGCAGCTTTCGCTCCCTTCGTTGCGAACATTATGGAAAAGATTGCACTCCCTGGTCTGGCATTCTTCTTCCATGACCCCGTCCGGTATATCTCAGCAAAACTGGTTCCACAGTTGCTAAGCTCATACAAGAAGGCATATGGATGCCCTTCCAATGAACTTGCGGGTCTCTGGGCGGCTACAGTTGGTAAACTTCTTGAGGTGCTGAGTGCTGAACCTTCTATCGAGACCTTAGCTGAGATGTACCAATGCTTCTATGAATCCGTAGAAGTAGTTGGGAAGGATTGCCTCACCCCTGTTCATATGAATGGATTCATAGATTCTGTTCATTCGACAATCGAGGACTACCAAACCAGAGTTACCCAGCGAGCTGAGGAAAAGGCAGGGGCAACGGCGGACGATGTTGAAGACGAAGCCGAAGAGATTGAAAGGGAGATTGAGGATGACCAAACTCTATTGTCGGACATGAACAAGGCCTTCCACTCTATTTTCAAGAATCATGGAGCGGCATTCCTTCCTGCCTGGGAAAGATTAATGTCCACCTACGAGAGCTTCCTGACGTCGACAGACCCAACGCAAAGGCAATGGGGTCTTTGCATCTTGGATGACGTCCTCGAATACTGTGGACCTGAAAGCAACCGGTATGCCAATTACATCACACAGCCTCTGATTGACGGCTGCCGAGATCCATCTGCAGCTATTCGGCAGGCTGCCGCGTATGGAATTGGCGTCGCAGCACGTCACGGAGGAGCGCCATGGACGCAGTTCCTGGGCGGCTCAATACCTTATCTCTTCCAGGTTACTCAGGTTCCGGAAGCCCGAAACGACGAAAATGTATACGCTACGGAGAATGCATGTGCCGCCATAGCCAAAATCCTTCATTACAATGCCGGCAGCGTGGGGGATGTCCAAGCTGTCGTTTCGCAATGGATCGAAACCCTCCCCGTCACCAATGATGAGGAGGCAGCCCCGTATGCTTACGCATACCTCGCCGAATTGATTGACCAGTAAGCAAACTTGAAATGACAGAGGAACTCATTGCAGTATACTGACCATATCACCTGTGTAGGCGTAATCCTGTAGTTTTGAACCAAGCAGGCAAGATATTCGTTTTTGTGGCACAAGCTCTGGAAGCAGAGGCGCTACAAGGACAGACGGCTAGTCGAGTTGCCTCTGCAACAAAGGCACTGCTTACAGCGACAAGTGTCGATCCAATGCCCCTTTTAAGTCAATTCTCCCCCGAGGCACAACAAACAATAATGGGCTATTTCAACTGAGACTTGGAGGCAAAAGTGATCGAATGATGTAGCAGAAGATGGACAAGACAAAGCTGCGCAGAGTCTCTAACGCGACGGCATGCGTAGAATATTTCAAATGACGTTGGGGAAGCAAACTAATTTGATTCCCTTCATATTGCATAATGCACCAGAGACACAATGCTTGAAGCAAATGCAAGAGAATGAGAAGTTGAATGGGAACGGCTGGTCGGAGCGGACTAGATTGGGTGGATGATGACATTTTACTTCGCTCGAGGACTATAGACTACGAATGGCATCATTGTTTGCCTTGAAGCAACTTACGCAAGCAAAGCAAAGCAAAGCAAAGATTCCAGATACAGAATTAAGAGGAAATGAGTTTTATATGTATTCTCTCATTTTTTCTATTTCAAACTATGCGTTCAGTGATCAGATCTCCAGACTTTGTCTTTTACTAGTAGGACGCTGCCTCTGTGGAGATGCAGAACGGGGCAAATGATGTTGTACGCTGTACAAACTGTTCAAACAGGGCTCTCCTTGAGAAGCGAACATATTCCCCAACTGAAGAAACCCGCAAAGGTTATTGTGCCTCGCTGTTAATAGCTAGTAGGAAGATCTGGTTCTAAAGACGACCAGAAAAGTGCTGGGAGAGAGACCAAAAAGTGCCGGGCACGTGCCTCAAGTGTGTGTCCAATGTGATGACTTGATGGCACCAGATGTGTTGATTGGGCGCCCAAATGCGTAGCCGTCGAATAAGGGTACAAAGGCTCTCGAATAGGTCCAATGCCAGTAGTGACGCGGCGGAGGCTTTCATGCGCAGCGTGACCAATTTATCTATTATGTACGTAGTAAGTACCTAAGTATTATGTGGTAAATAATATTAGTACTTAAGTATGCAGAAGCAAATGGAGAGACCAGGCAAGAGGCGAGAGGCAAAAGGTCACCTCCACAACTAGAATTTGACAACCCAACAAGCTTGTTGACACTGGCTGACATATGCAATGGCTTCAACATGACGCGGAATGTACCGGTCCATAGCCAAGTTGATGATTTTATACACGGTGGGACGCGGGCTTACTAGTGACATACAATCATACTTAAGTTAAGTATGTTGCTGGAGAGTGTAGATAGAGACGTGGGCGGGATTGTAGCGCCAATGCACCTAATTGAGTGTTCATTGAGCCGACGGGTGAAGAGACATTGACTGATTGATGGCCCACACCTGCTGCACCCACGACTTGGGAGCGCCTCCAGCTCACCCCCTCATCCGTCTACTTCCTCAGCCAAGTGATCAAAAAGATTCCAGCTCTAACACTTGCAATCACACCCCCGCCACACACAAGATACGGCAGTTTCCATCAACACGTAACGTCCGACTCGACATTGTATACCCGTTACCAGAATCCTTGACTGTCGCCGCTACTGTATTCCTATCCAATCCACCCCGCTGTGCTCAGGAACGTACAGAGAACCCTTGGCAAGGAAAGCCATCATTTCTGCCATCAAGTACTGGGGCTATACGGAGGAGAAGCTATCGTGGGGAAGTTGAATTTGTCGGGGATCTCGATTTTATTCAAGTTCGTCTTCCTATCGAGACCGTGAAGATATTCGGCCAACCTTGGGGGGTAAGCTGCATATCTCGACTGCTGTACCCGTCCCGTTGAAAGGGCGACGGAGCCATATTCGTCTTCCTAGATGCTGTTACCATGGACGACTACTACAAAACTAATGCGCTGCCTCCCCAGGAGGGGCAGCGTCAAATGCCACAACAACACGAGGGGCAGCAACAGCAGCAACAACAGCCATCCGGCAATGTCATCGACATGATCAATCGTTCATCGGTATCAGGCTCGCAAATGCCTCTGCAACCCCCACCGTCCGCGATGCCACAACTTTTACAGAACCAGCCGATGATATCAGGGGACTCTCTGGATGATATCATAAGGAATAATCACACTGAGATGCACCGCCGAAAGAGCATGCCCCATGCTTACGGAAGTCCCCTCATGCAAGATGAAAACCCTCGGCGAATGTCTTCTATCGCGGCCTCTGAGGATGTCATGGCCTTTGACCCCAGTCAGCATGACTTGGGAAACTTCCAGTTTTCACAGCCCGTTGGCTCATCATTTCATGGCATCAATCCAAGTTTAGAAATGACAGATCAGATGGGAGGTTTTGTTACCGATGCTACTGACTACTCTGGAATTTCCGCTGACCTGATCGGTCCCATGAATCCACCTCCCTTCGGCAACGTCGAATTGAGCCAGATGCCGAACGAACCTTCACTATCACTCTTCCCACCATCACCTGTTCCTGGAGCAGGGTCTGGGGTGAGGCCCATGAATAGTGGGTTTGTTTCTGGACAGATACCCAACTTGAGTGCGACATTCGGGACAGAACCGGCGCCGAGTAGCTCGACTCTGACAGTAACTTCGAATACGCTACCCGGCTCTATAGACGACCATCCCGATGGCATGATGCATATCTCGACCTCGCAGTTAAATGCCGTGAATCCACCGGCGAGTCGGGTGCCTGAAACAATGGCTGCGAACCCCGTGTCGAGCAACTTGGGGCAACCGTTACCGCATTCGCTGTCAAGGCACATATCTTCCGAGTCAGGGATCACTCAGCCAAGTTCTACATCTGGGCCCACTACCCCAGCCACGACATCAACTCCTCGAGAAAGCAAGGAGAAAACAATATACTCCAAGAGTGGGTTCGATATGCTGAAAGCACTGTGGCTGGTGGCTACAAGGAAAGACCCGAAGATTCATCTCGGGGCTGTTGACATGTCATGTGCGTTTGTCGTCTGTGACGTCACAATGAACGACTGCCCAATCATTTATGTGTCAGATAATTTCCAGAATCTTACGGGGTACAGTCGCCACGAGATTGTAGGTCAGAATTGTCGCTTTCTTCAAGCACCAGACGGCAAGGTTGAGGCTGGATCCAAACGTGAATTCGTGGATGATGGTGCCGTTTATAATTTGAAGAACATGATTCAGGAGGGCCGTGAGGTTCAACAAAGCTTGATTAATTATCGAAAAGGCGGGAAGCCGTTTCTAAATTTACTTACCATGATACCAATCCCATGGGACACGGACGATATCAGATATTTCATTGGATTCCAGATCGACCTAGTTGAATGCCCAGATGCTATTTCAGGACAAGAGCTGGGTGGCGTCAAAGTCAATTACAAGCACAATGATATTGGTCAGTATATCTGGACACCGCCAGCTTCTAGTCAATGGCAGCCAGAGAACGGACAAACGCTGGGGGTTGATGATGTATCAACACTCCTTCAGCAATTTAGCCCAAAGGGATTGGTGTCTGATTGGCATAAGCAGTCCTGGGACAAGATGCTATTGGAGAACACCGATGATGTTGTACATGTCCTGTCCCTCAAAGGGTTATTCTTGTATTTATCCCCGTCTTCGAAACGAGTTCTGGAGTATGATGCTATTGACCTCGTCGGCAATTCCTTATCCTCGGTTTGCCATCCCTCCGACATTGTACCTGTTACGCGAGAATTGAAGGATGCGACGGCTAGCGCCCAAGTCAATATTGTTTTCAGGATAAGACGGAAGCAAAGCGGGTATACGTGGTTTGAAAGTCACGGGTCATTATTTGTTGAGCAGGGAAAAGGTAGGAAGTGTCTCATCTTGGTTGGCCGCAAACGACCCGTCTTTGCACTTAGTCGCAAAAACTTAGAGTCAAATGGTGGCATCGGTGATAGTGAGCTGTGGACCAAGTTGTCAACTTCTGGAATGTTCTTGTTTGTTTCATCGAATGTCCGGTCGTTATTGGATTTGCAGCCCGAATCACTTGTCGGCACAAGCATCCAAGAGCTCATGCGAAAGGAATCTCGCCCTGATTTCGGGCGAAAAATTGAAGCGGCTCGGCGAGGAAAAATTGTTTCCTGCGAACACGAAGTCCAGAATCGTCGAGGCCAGGGTCTACGGGCCCTAACCATACTGTATCCGGGTGATGCTCCAGAAGGGCAGAAGCCATCATTTCTACTCGCACAGACAAAGTTGGTGAAAGCCAAAAATGTTGTCCTAGCGACTGCAACGAGCAATAGCAAAGCAGCCTCAACGTCGTCTCAATCTAACGCAGTTCCTGAATTACATTCGGGTGCAGGGCAGGTCTCCCAACCCCCTGGAGGGGGTTTGCCCCTCGGGACACAGGATGCAGCCTTAGCAGCCTTGGCAGCCGAAGACAACATCTTCGACGAGCTTCGGACGACGAAATGCTCCAGCTGGCAATTTGAGCTGAGACAGATGGAGAAGGTGAATAGAATTCTTGCCGAAGAGCTTGGTGGGCTTCTGTCCAACAAAAAGAAGAGAAAGCGACGAAAGGGGGTCGGAAATATGGTCAGAGACTGTGCAAATTGCCATACTCGCAACACACCGGAATGGCGACGTGGCCCAAGTGGACAAAGGGATCTTTGCAACAGCTGTGGACTCCGTTGGGCGAAACAGGCAAGTATTCCCTAAGAAACCTACAGATTTACCTTCATACTCATTACCGTCTTAGACCGGACGTGTGTCGCCGCGGAACTCTTCTCGGGGAGGCAATAATGGCAACGGCGATTCACAGAGCAAGAAGTCTCCATCTCCGATTCATTCATCTCCTTTGCATAAAGAACTTGCTTCTGAGAACCCAACTTCGCAAGCTGTGGTAGCCAAGGGCGACACAGACGAGACCGACATGCTGAATCCCTCACAGCTAGGCAACCACGTTTCCAACGAAGCATCAGAATCCAACTTGGTTCAAAGACAGATAATGGTGATGCCACCTCCGAGCCAGCCCTCACTTTCGAGTGGTGCGGCAGGTTCGGGTATGACATCTATTCGTGAAGAACATGAAGCGAGTCAGTCATAGACTGTTGACATGACGACACGCCGCATTCCTTTTTCCATTCCTTCCTTTGCTTTTACTTCTACCGCTAATGTAGTTGCCCGTTGCAAGTTTGCACTGTACCAAGGCAATGCTAGTATTTACCTGCTCCTCAGGTTTGCAAGGTCCCCAGGCAACCCAACTCTGTTCAAACTGGCTCAAGACTCTTCTATCTTACCTCATTGATACCCCTTCGTCATCGGTATTGGATGGCTGTTTGTGCTATCCGCGTGCGGACTACTAAATGAGCCGGTGAATAAAGCTGTTTTTGGTGAAACAATTGGGTCATGGTCGGCTACGGAGAAGAAATGGTTATCTTACACATTGACCTATTGGGAAGCCTGCTTCCCCCCAGCGCTATACGGTGTGGGATATGTTTTTCTGGCCGGGGGCGCTTTTTGGTGTATACGAGGCATTGAGGACTTGGCATACATATGAGAATACACGAAACCAAAGTTCTTCCACTTATTTTCTAATCCATCACATGTCCGGCACTTATTGTCATGTTGTGCACGGCCTTGTAAATGGCCAGCATCCTACCACGTCTTGCGCCTCTACAAATAGAGTATGATGGAGGGGAGGCAGTGGTGTAATCCTCACTTAGACTTGGCATTACTCTGCCGAGACTTGGCACAGCCACCGGTGACACGAGTGAGTATGATGTAATAGGAACAAAGCACAGGCGCACAGGGTACCAGCAAGGGAGCAGAGGGGTTTGCTGCGGGCAATATTAGCCACCCCCACCATAAGCCTCCGGGAGGGGCTGGGCAGATGATGCTTCACTCCTCCTTCCAGCTTCCGTCGACCATGATTTGATAACTGGCAAAACCACCAGAGGATACATTAGCCAGCCTTATATAAAGCCCCTCCGACTTGCGCTTAAGGAAACCGTTCGGTACCTTAGGACTGGATTCCCTTCGTTAAAGACGCTAGTTGATACCCTCAACTGTAAGATCAGACTTCTTCCTGGGCAACATGTATAAATACTGACAATCGCGCAAGTCGCCTGCCTAGCAGCTTCACGCGGAACGAAAATGCCGGGATACCACGTCACTCCCCTTTACGGAGGTGCGATTGTTTGCGACATACCAGAGAAGTTTGCCGATGTCAGGTAAGTCACAGAGAAAATCGAAACTAGGACTGAGCCCGTCTCCCATCCTATCGATCACGGCATAACATGTCCACAGCAAACTACGTCAAGTGCCAGATAACCAAGAGGTATGGATCGATAAGGACGGATATACCAGCATTATCTTTGATATTACAGAGCGAGTCGGCGAGCCGGGACATGGCCCCGAGATCGATGGTCGCGCAATGACTACACACCTAGAAGACATGGTAGGGTCAGATATTGACACTGTAAAGATCTGGAATACCGCAGAAACTGAGTTTTCTCGCCTCGAGTACGTGCCCCGTCGAGCAGTGAGAGATATTTGGCTGGGGACGTCTGCTTTTATGTAATGTGATTTTGGCTAACATGCGACACTGATTCAGGTCGAAACCCCCAGCGTACACGCTCATCGCCACCCAGACCCCAAGGATCGGGCAATCTCGTCAAGGCGGCTCACCACCAGACTTCACAGCTATCATAATGACTCTGTTGCGGCTGGAGAAATCCAAATCAGATATTCTCATTACAATCAATGTGCCGCATATAAAAGGGGAGTATGACGAAGACGAGGTTGACCTAGAGCTTGGCAAGCAGGGTAAGCTGATTGGAGATGCCGTGGAATACTCGGCTCGGATCTGGGAATCGCTTAAGATCAAAGACTGGGGTCTATTTGGAGAATCGTAACTTGAATATGAAATGGCAACTACCAGACGCTGTATTTGAAATAGCTTTGCATTGGTTCTATCAAATTTGTCCCGAATGTACTATGGCTATTTCACCAGTACGCTGAGACTGAGAGGAAGTTCTTACTGAAAACTTTCTGGTATGCCGTTTCTTTGGGCAGTTTCTTGATCCATTTTGAAATCTGGTTATGAATACTAGTCCCTATGATCATTACAGTATGAAATCCCTATTGTACAGGCCTAAACGCCACTCGATTGCTTGGTAAGAGTGCCACAACTGCTATTGCCCCTGTTATTTAATCGCCAAGAGTTAAATCAACCATTAATTTGGTAGTAAAATGGGCTTGGGTATCGTCTGGCTGTTTCCTTATTACCATGTCCTCTGTTGTATGGGAATTGGTATTCTTCTGCTTCTTCTTCTTCTCAATAGCCCATTTTTCAGCGATTATCTTCAAAATTTCTCGCTGCGGAACGTCAGGATTCTCCCGCTTCACCAATTTCATCTGATCCTTCACAAACAGCTGGTATTCGCTTTGCCCTGACGCGCCGCTATTATTTGCAACTTTGGCTCTTGGGGCAGGCTTGACTTGCTTGAGCTCGCCTTTGCAGGTCCCGCATCGGTGACGCTGCGTATCAATGCTTTTAGAATGCCTTTTGTACCCCAGTCCGCAATTAGTACACTCCCATTTGTACTTGAAATTAATTTCGTAGGCATGTTTGGTGGTTACGTGAATGCCCCTGTGACCGAAGATACGAGAGCATTTTGATGCCCAGGATTTGAACTCTTTCCCATGGGGATTAGTCGTCAAACCGTTAATCATAAAGGTAGTCAAATGACAGAATTCGTGTGCAAGCACATTAAGAAGCCTGTTTTCATCATCAATAACCTTGTCGGCAAGTTCGATTGAAGCATGGTGTTTATGCATTGTGTCAACAATTGACCCGTCAGATTGCTTAGTTCGGACGGTCTCGCGTCGCCAGTTCGCCCGGCCGGCAGTGGTGTGAAGACTTTTGGTCCAAACAATCTTCACGCCATTTGTAGAGTTGGTTAATTTGGAAATCTGACCGTTTGCAATTTGGAGATCCAGTTCCCGAAGAAAACTTTCAGCTATGGTTTGTTTTGTCGCCTCGAATTCCATCTTCTTTCCTTTTCTCAAGACTCCCTTCGACTGGTTCAATGTGCATTCCGCCTTGATATTTTTTTGACGAGTAGGCTCCCAATTCCAGTCGTCAACAAGCGTCTCAGCCAAGGACGCATTTGGGGCAGATCCACGTGGCTTCCGTGGAATAGCCTGGTGCTTGTGAGATGGACTCAGAGTTTCAGGAGGACTGCTAGGTGGTGTGATAAAGACGGGCAGATCACGTATGGGCTTGGAACCATCGTCAGTGGACAGCCCATGAGAATCTATTCGCATTTTCTCGAACAAGCTCAATAGGTCCTCGTGATCAGATGGTGTAGTAGACTGAATAGCCGAGACCTTCGCTGGCAGGGCTGATTCATCGTCGAGTTTAATCGATGATACCCTGTTTGGACTCGGAACATTCCCTCTAATTGGCTTAAGCGGTCCTTCGCATCCAGTCTGCCTAGTATCATTATAGTCTGTTGAAACAGATGAGCGTTCATCATCGAGAGAATTGTATGTGAATTTGCCAATGCCAGGAGGGAAAGATACAGACGCAGATCCAGGGCTGAGACTTGAAAAACTGCCCGTCTTAGGATCATCATCACAGCAAAAATTCGATCCACCAACAGCCAAAGTGCTGTTGATACTGGAACTATGGGCTGAGTTTTCCGCAGATATTTGTTGATGCGACCCGTGATGACAAAGCTCGTGGTCCGAGGATGATAGTAGAGTCCAGGACATTGTTTGATTAGGACTATCAAGATTCTCTCGTATCCGAGCAGATCTCGATCCTGAGTTTTTCCTTTCTCGTTCTTCTGTCGATAGTGGAACTAATGGACCTTTCCTCAGCACTTCTGAGCAGCCTTTTGCTTTTCGTGTAGGAGAGATGAGACTAAGTGCGTTGATGCGAGCTGGACGAGCTAATGCTGGAGGAGAGTCGTTTTCGAATTCAGTAACCAAGCCTAGCTTTGCAGGGGATTCTCTCATGGTGGTCTGCGAGAGAGCTTGCATTCCATCGTGATCGTGTGCGCTCCACGGCTGGAATAAGGGGTTGTCGGCTGCTTGATCACGTCCACGCAGTCGTCGCATTTTGCGACTTGAGGCTGTTTGGGTATTTCTGGGTACGAGATCTCTTCTGGTTGGGGTAGAAATACGAGGAACAGAGTTTGTGCATTCAACCTCGGAATCACTACCCTTTTGCCTCGACGCTTGCCTCGACCGTGTACATTGATGTGACAATTCATCATCACTGGTAGGCAAAAAATCAGCCAAGCGAGCCATTTTCCACTACGAACTGGAACTGTATGGGCCGCAAGGTGGGCTGCAAGGGGACAGACAGATTGTCGTCTGGCCACGATATGCGTAAACAAAAAGAGACGAATAAGAGCTATTTCCACAATAACAAAGAATGCTATGATATGAACACCACATAGACACTGATTTGTGGTCTGAAGCCAAGAGTTTGTAAACACAGGCGATTCATGGAGTAGAAAGGGTTGCCACAGCAACGGAATGTCACGTGTACTTGGATAGGGTTGCTGGCCACTGATTTTCGTGACATTTCAGTAACATGTACATACATACTCCGTACACTGTAGGTATCAGGTTGGTGAGTGCCTACAGGCTTAAGTGACCAACGCATAATCGTGTCCTGCATCCATGATCAGACAGGCCAGCCCAGCCCAGCCCAGCCCGGTGGCCTAGGGCTGGGCACCCGGGTACTAGGTACTAGTACGAATAGTTTGTACTCCGTACTCCGTATTTTCAGATCCTGGTGCATGCATGTCCTTCGTACTCATTAACTGATGGAGACGACGCCGTACAATGCCGATTGTGCCGACTCGTCCTGGCACCCTGGTGCTGATGAAAGGGGTTCGTCGCACTGCTCCACACGACCTTTTGCCCCTGAATGTGGCTGTGCCAAAACCGAAGACCCTGGTAAACTCCATGGTTGCTTATCGCCCAGTCATTGGGAAGTGCCTGCCAATTTATTAATAGCGTGGAGTACTCCGTACAGAGTACCACAAATATTTATCCTAAGTAATAAGTACCTATACTTACTTACCTACTAGTAGGTAAGTGCATGCATCATACTAAGTACCTAGGCACTTTACGCAGTCCGGAATAGAAGTTTCTCACTCTAACCCCTCTTGCCCCTGAGTTATCAACTACCTCGGTGCGGAGGTAGACACCTATTTCGACGTTTTCTTTTACTTAGTAAAGCTACTTACTTAAGTAGGCTTCTTGTCGGGGCCCTCCCCTATAAACTTCATTAATGCTCTCTAACAGATCAGTCGCTGCTACCATACTGCCTCTGTCTACAGCCTTGCCCAAGTCACGGGTGGTTAACGGGATTGCAATTCCAGCACTTCTTGCTTTAAATATGTTCGCAGAACCCAGTATTCAGGCACTTGATCATAATTGAGGACACAGTTCTACTTGTAAAGTTCCTACATGCCCTCATAACCATCCCATTGGGCACGAGGCTTTGCTTCGGAGGATACAGGGCGTGTTTTGTAACAGCCGCACCACTGGTCAGGCGCATGAGTTGTCTACGGGATTGGTACGCAGTAAGTAGTAGGTCCGTACTTGGCAAGTCAGATTGGTTTGGCAACGTCAGAGAGCTTCGCATGCAGCGAATTACCTAGACACGCACGCGCGTATCATGGCGCCTGCGATAGGACTACAAGTTAGAGCACTGTGACACAACCTCGCTAGTTCAGGACCTCCGGAAAAGACATAAAGCAAGCGTACATGGAAGGAATATGGGAAAAAAAGATAGTACTCCGTACGGAATACAGCACCTGCAATTACGGTATCAATGACGGCATCGGCATTTTTCGCCACACGATCGTGTCGGCTGAAAAGACCCCCACTTGGCGCGCATAATTCTATTAATGTAATTGCCATTGGTGTGCCCCAACTATTATCTGCGGACATGAACGTAACGGGCAGGAGTACGTACATACTACATTGCAATTGATACTCAAGTAGACGCCTACTTGTCTTGCTCCAATGGTCGGAAGGCTTAGATGGACATTTCACAATGCGAAGTCCTTTGAAAGGCTTGACAATATCTTCGAGGTTTAATTCGGTAACATTAGCCATGTCGAATGCTAGCATTGAACGGACGGACTTGGATAAAGCACCAGTGTTGTATGTACGGAGGTACGCCTGTTGTTGAGGCGCTGAGAGGCGTTTATTCTACGGTCTAGTGAATTACCATGAATCCATGGTGCTTTTTGCAACCCTGGAGTCTTGGGCGATGGAGCGAGGGACAACCTATAGTACCAGCTGGGCTTGCTTGTCTGGCACACGTTGGAAGATTTGGAAGTCTATGCGTTTTCACCGCTACCCACACGGTAAGATGCTGCTGGGCGGTTGGTGTGCTATGACAATCAACGCGACTTACTCGTTCGCTCTGCACTGACTGCGGCCCATTGGCATCCACGTCTGTGATGTGCTGGCATGGTTCCTGTGCGACTTGTGTGCAATCGCGACTCCACCCTCAAGCAGGCCAACGGGGGTGAGCGAGTACGGAGTGATAAATTGATCAATTGATGGCATTTCAACAAGCTTGCTGATTGAGCAACAGGGGATTATTGTCGGGGCTAACTGTGGAACATGTACTACCACATACTAAGTACCTACTAAAGGTACCTAGTAGATTAGCACTGAATATGCACCAGCATCCAAAAGATTCTGTGGCATCTACTTTCGTCATCCGGGTCAAAGACCACGGACGGAGTAGCATTGCAAGAGGAATTTCATTGAAAAAGGTTCGGGAAGCGACAGTAGACAGACAGGAGACCGGACATGCTGGAGGCAAAAAGGCTTTTTTCCAAGGGGCGCGTAAACGGGGCCCGAGTCTGCATTGGATTTCGGGCAAGAATGTGGAGAACAGCAGACTGACCAATGGTGCATCACGCTGACGCGGTTGAAGTATCTAAGTACCTGTACTTATAATTACCTCAATAATATCGCAATCTCCGCCTTCGGCATGTATATCATCGTACATACACTGCACTTTTATTAGGGTGTACGGAGTACAATGAACCACTTTCCCCTGCCCCTTCCACTAAGTCCTTCCAAGGTTTTTTGCCTTGCTCTTGAGTGTTCAAAGTGGACAGGGAAACGCCATTCTTGAGCAGTCTCATCCAGTCCACAGTGTCAGCCACCCGGTTGGTCGCCCGTCCGCCCACCCAGTCTCCCTCCCTATAATTGTTTGTCAAACTCGTCTCCTATACCTCCCTGACTCGGCTTTACCCTCACAATCCTTCCACTCTTCAACTCACGTTCAACGGAAGCATTACGCTGACCGTTCTCGCGAATTTGCAGAGGCCTAGCCTACTGATTTCTCTCGCTCTCCTTGCACAGCCTATCGCTCGTTGATGTTTTTGTATTCGCCTGTTTTCCACTTTCTCACGCTCATTTGAACCGGTGGCGCCAGGAACAGCACTTGGACGCTCACTCAACGCTCGATTTCAACACGCGTATAACGTCCTCTTAGACTGTTGGGCAGGTCTCGTACCACCACATTGTCCATCTCACATCGATCGCCTCTTGCGTGCAATTTTCGAAGCGTCACATGGATTGTTTTGCGTAGATTAACCACTTCGGGCAAAGATGTCGGGCTATCCAGGTGGTCACAACGACCATTATGATGATGGCTACGGCCATCACGGCGGCAACGCTCAAGGGAATGCGGACTCGTATTATCAGGACGACCAGTACTATGACAACGGTTATGACGCCCGTGGGGGTCATGGCGGCCAAAATGGCGACGGGTATTATGATGAATCGTAAGACACTCGGACGACACGTTGGCAGCTTGCAGTTCTTACGCTAACTATTCCCCTCCAACAGTGGCTACTACAATGCCGATCCGAATAACCCTTATCATCAAGATGGTGGCTACTACGATGGGCATGACCAGTATCAAGATGAATATTACAACGGCCAGGGTGGCTACTACGAGCAGGATTACAATCAAGGCTATGGGGGCCACGGCGGCCGCCATGGGTCTGAGGAGGATTCTGAGACATTCAGCGACTTCACAATGAGATCAGATATGGCTCGCGCTGCTGAAATGGACTATTACGGTCGCGGGGACGAACGTCATAACAGCTATGGCGATGGCCAGCGGGGTTATCGACCTCCTTCCTCGCAAATTTCATATGGTGCAAATCGCTCATCTGGCGCATCAACTCCCAATTATGGAATGGACTATGGCAATGTGCTTCCCGCTGGTCAACGCTCCCGGGAACCATATCCTGCCTGGACATCCGACGCTCAAATCCCATTGTCTAAGGAAGAAATTGAGGACATCTTCTTGGATCTCACTGGCAAATTTGGTTTCCAGCGTGATAGCATGAGGAACATGTACGATCACCTTATGACTCTGCTTGACTCCCGTGCTTCTCGCATGACGCCTAATCAAGCCTTGCTCTCCCTTCACGCGGATTATATCGGTGGCGATAATGCCAATTATCGCAAATGGTACTTTGCGGCTCACCTTGATTTAGACGATGCGGTTGGCTTTGCCAACAGCTCAACAAAGGGCTTGCGCCGCAAGGCCAAGAATAAGAAGAAGAAGAAGAATGCTGAGGAAAATGTCAACGAAGCCGATGCCCTTCAAGATCTGGAAGGCGACGACAGCCTGGAAGCTGCTGAATTCCGCTGGAAGACTCGAATGAACCGCATGTCACAACATGATCGTGTCAGGCAAATTGCCCTGTACCTCCTTTGCTGGGGCGAAGCCAACCAAGTGCGATTCATGCCGGAGTGCTTGTGTTTCATCTTCAAGTGTGCAGATGACTACCTTAATTCCCCTGCTTGTCAGGCCCTTGTTGAACCTGTGGATGAGTTCACTTATCTGAACAATATCATCACGCCACTCTATCAATATGTTCGCGACCAGGGATATGAGATTCTTAATGGTGTTTACGTGCGCCGCGAACGTGATCACAAGCATATAATTGGATATGATGATTGCAATCAGCTGTTCTGGTATCCAGAAGGCATTGAGCGCATCGTATTACAAGACAAAAGCAAACTGGTAGATGTGCCGCCAGCAGAGCGTTATATGAAGCTGAAAGAGATCAACTGGAAGAAATGCTTTTTTAAAACATACAAGGAGTCGAGATCCTGGTTTCACCTTCTCGTCAACTTCAACCGAATTTGGATCATTCATCTCACAATGTTTTGGTTTTATACAGCGCACAACGCCCCGTCGCTTCTTGTGGGCAAGGATTATCAGCAGCAGCTGAATCAACAGCCGGCCGGATCCCGACACCTCGCTGCCGTCTCTATTGGCGGAGGCATAGCATCACTTATTCAGGTTCTGGCCACACTTGCTGAATGGGCATATGTCCCTCGCCGATGGGCTGGCGCACAGCATTTGACCAAGCGCCTACTTTTCTTGCTCCTCATCTTCATCATCAATGTTGCCCCTGCGATCAAGGTTCTTTTCATGCCCACGAAGCTAAAACAATCAGGCGATGTGGATGTTGACTACATCATTGGTATTGTCAACTTCATTATCGCAGTGATCACCTTCTTGTTCTTCTCAGTCATGCCTCTGGGTGGTTTATTTGGTAGTTACCTGACAAAGAATTCGCGGCAATATGTGGCAAGCCAAACGTTCACAGCCAGCTGGCCACGTCTGAAAGGAAATGACATGGCAATGTCCTTTGGCCTGTGGCTAACCGTGTTTGGAGCCAAGTTCGGAGAGTCATACGTATACCTGACACTCTCCTTTCGGGACGTTATCCGCTACTTGTCAATCTTCAAGCCCGTATGCATAGGTGACAGTATTCTGCAGACGTACCTGTGCTCCAACCACACGTATATTCTGTTGGGTCTCATGGCGTTTACGGATTTGATCTTTTTCTTCCTGGACACATATCTCTTCTATGTTCTTTTGAACACGATTTTCTCCATTGCCCGATCCTTTTATATCGGCTCATCAATCTGGACACCCTGGAGAAATATCTTCTCTCGGTTGCCCAAGCGCATTTACTCTAAAGTTCTGGCAACGACGGATATGGAGATCAAGTATAAGCCGAAAGTGCTGATTTCACAAGTCTGGAACGCTATTGTCATTTCAATGTATCGTGAGCATCTGCTAGCGATAGATCATGTACAGAAATTGCTTTATCACCAGGTGCCTTCTGAACAGGAGGGTAAAAGGACGTTGCGAGCTCCTACGTTCTTCGTCTCGCAAGAAGATCATTCTTTCAAGACAGAGTTCTTCCCCAGCCAAAGCGAAGCCGAACGCCGAATCTCCTTCTTCGCGCAATCGCTATCTACTCCTATTCCCGAGCCGCTTCCCGTCGACAATATGCCAACGTTTACAGTTATGATTCCCCACTATAGTGAGAAGATTCTTCTCTCTCTTCGCGAGATCATTCGCGAGGATGAGCCTTATTCACGCGTCACACTTTTGGAGTATCTCAAGCAGCTGCACCCTCATGAATGGGACTGTTTCGTGAAAGATACCAAGATTCTCGCAGACGAAACCGCGCAAATGAATGGTGACCCAGAAAAGGATGAAAAAGATACGGCCAAGAGCAAAATTGATGACCTCCCCTTTTACTGTATTGGGTTCAAATCATCCGCTCCTGAGTATACCCTGCGAACTCGCATCTGGGCCTCACTTCGCTCGCAGACGCTGTATCGTACCATTTCCGGTTTCATGAACTACAGTCGAGCCATTAAGCTGCTTTACCGAGTAGAGAACCCCGAAGTTGTGCAAATGTTTGGTGGAAATTCGGACAAGTTGGAACGAGAATTGGAGCGAATGGCTCGGCGGAAGTTCAAAATTGTCGTTTCAATGCAACGTTACTCAAAATTCAAGAAGGAAGAGATGGAGAATGCCGAATTCCTGCTTCGGGCTTACCCTGATCTTCAAATCGCGTACCTGGACGAGGAACCCCCTTTGGCAGAAGGTGATGAGCCGAGACTTTACTCGGCTCTCATCGATGGCCATTCTGAGATTATGGAGAACGGCATGAGACGACCCAAGTTTAGAATTCAACTTTCAGGTAACCCCGTCTTGGGCGATGGAAAGTCTGACAACCAGAACCACTCCTTGATCTTTTATCGGGGTGAATATATCCAACTTATCGATGCTAACCAAGACAATTATCTGGAAGAGTGCCTGAAAATTCGCAGTGTTCTTGCCGAATTTGAGGAAATGAAAACGGACAACACATCACCATATACACCCGGTGTCAAGAACGAGGTCAGGACTCCAGTTGCCATTCTTGGTGCCAGAGAGTATATTTTTTCAGAAAATATTGGTATTCTTGGCGATGTAGCTGCTGGAAAGGAACAAACATTTGGTACGCTTTTTGCGCGAACATTGGCGCAGATCGGAGGCAAGCTTCACTACGGCCATCCTGATTTTCTCAATGGCATCTTCATGACCACCCGCGGTGGTGTGTCCAAAGCACAAAAGGGTTTGCACTTGAACGAAGATATCTTTGCTGGAATGAACGCTATACTTCGTGGCGGACGGATCAAACACTGCGAGTACTATCAGTGTGGCAAGGGCCGTGATCTTGGTTTCGGTTCCATTCTCAATTTCACAACAAAGATTGGAACCGGTATGGGCGAACAGATGCTCTCGCGCGAGTACTACTATCTGGGAACACAACTGCCGTTGGACAGGTTTTTGTCCTTCTACTATGCCCATCCTGGGTTCCATGTCAACAACATGTTCATCATGCTCTCTGTACAGCTGTTCATGTTGTGCCTCGTCAACTTTGGTGCCCTGAGGCATGAGACAATTCCCTGCGACTACAACCCTGACAAACCCCCTACAGACCCTCTGTACCCTACTGGTTGTGCCAACACAGACGCCGTGATGCAGTGGGTGCAACGCAGTATCTTTTCCATCTTTTTTGTGTTCTTCCTATCCTTTGTTCCTTTAATTGTCCAGGAACTTACGGAACGTGGTGTTTGGCGTGCCTTGGTTCGCTTCTTGAAGCAATTCTTTTCTCTGTCTCCATTTTTTGAAGTGTTTGTTTGCCAGATTTACGCGAACTCTGTGCAGCAGGACCTTTCGTTTGGTGGCGCTCGATATATTGGTACAGGGCGAGGTTTTGCTACTGCCCGTATCCCTTTCGGGGTACTCTATTCCCGTTTCGCTGGGCCCTCAATTTACTTCGGCGCCAGATTATTGATGATGTTGCTTTTTGCTACAGTGACTGCCTGGCAGGCAGCGTTGACATACTTCTGGATCACGCTCTTGGGCCTCACAATTTCTCCATTCTTGTACAATCCGCACCAATTCGCATGGAACGACTTTTTCATTGATTATCGCGACTTCCTTCGCTGGCTCTCCAGGGGCAACTCAAGGAGTCATGGGCAATCTTGGATTGCCTTTTGCCGCCTTTCGCGTACAAGGATCACGGGGTATAAGCGCAAGGCCCTTGGTGAAGCATCGGCAAAGCTATCTGCTGACGTTCCACGTGCTGCTATCGCCAACATCTTCTTCACTGAAATCTTAACGCCTTTATTGCAAGTTGTCTGGACGTTGATACCATACTTGTTTATCAATGCGCAGACTGGCGTTGAACAGTTCAATAATGAGGATATCAATAACGTGGATGACTATTTGAAACCTACTGCGAGTCTTATTCGAGTACTGGCTATTGCCTTAGCACCCATCGGTATTAATGCCGGTGTACTTGCAGCAATGTTTGGAATGGCTTGCTGTATGGGTCCCGTATTGAGCATGTGCTGCAAGAAATTCGGCAGCGTGCTTGCAGCTATTGCACACGCCATGGCGGCCATTGTTATGCTCATCATGTTCGAAGGCATGTTTTTCTTGGAAGGCTTGAACTTTGCCCGAACACTGGCTGGGATGATAGCTGTGATTTCAATCCAGAGATTCATTTTCAAGCTGATCGTAGCGATTGCTCTAACCCGAGAGATGAAGACTGACCAGTCTAATATTGCATTTTGGACGGGCAAATGGTACTCCATGGGCTGGCACTCGTTGTCGCAACCAGGCCGCGAGTTCCTTTGCAAAATCACAGAACTCAGCATGTTTGCAGCCGACTTTATCCTAGGGCATTGGCTGCTTTTTATGATGCTGCCGGTTATTCTAGTTCCACAGGTGGACAAGCTTCACTCTATGATGCTCTTCTGGTTGAAGCCAAGGTATGTTTTTTTCTCATTCTTAGCGATACCTTCTGTTGTTTAAGATGAAACCTAATTATATTGTAGTCAGCAAATTCGACCACCCATTTATTCTATGAAACAGTCTAAATTGCGTCGTCGACGAGTAACTCGATACGCTATTCTCTACTTCGTTTTATTGGTCGTATTCGTTGGACTCATTGTTGGGCCGGTCGTCCTGAAAAAGGCGAATGTGTTGACACCCGACAACTTTAAGAAGTGGTACATCAGTCTTCAGCCTGGTAACATGCGTCTCATGCAACCCAACTTCCTGAACAATAAGAACACACATCAAAGCTCGGAGACTGGCACAGCCAACCCAACCTACTCATACCCGTCCAATTACGGCCCTTCATCAGAGTCCGGTTCGGCACAGACGACATCCTAGATGAGCTGACACTCCCGATTGTGTACAATAAGAAGCCGATCTGATAATGACGCAAATCTGTGTCGAGATTTGTGGGCAGCGGAACACGCTAGTTGCGGCGACTCAAGGGTAGTGCGTTGTGATGTTAATGTCTTTTTTATTTTGCTCTGTACGTGTTCGTGTTAATAGAATGCATGGGGGACAACTGTCAGTGTGAAGGTATTGACTCAGTTTGCGTTTTTCTTTCCAGTTTCACGGAGGCAGATCATTTACTGGTTGCTTTGTTTTAGCCGAGCTACAATTGTAAAGCTAAAAAAAAATACGAAGATGAATGTTGCGATTTAGTTACCTAGACCTTGGGATAATGAGATCAAGTGATTGATTGATTGTCGAGACATTTTCGCGTCGTCATGACTCTCAACATGTGATTCTGACCCAAAAGACACAGCTGGACCTATTCATGCGCATCCTGCTCTTCTTGTTATATCTTGTACTTGAACATTCTTGATGTGTGGGCGAATGCTTGACAGTTAGTCTGCGTCACCATAGCCTGCAAGGCGAATTACCTTCATTGTGATTAAATATCAATTGACCTATGATTAGTGGCGACTGATTCGCTGCTCTCACGGCCTCCGCCGAGGTGCTGGTTAGCCTCTCATTAAAACCAAGCATGAAATTCCAATGACGCGACAGGGGAACAGGAACTTCTAGAACCCCGGATCCCAGAGAACCAGACTCTTAATGCACTTGGTGGTTGATGGTCTCGCAAGGCCCCCCTCCCCCTACAAGGCAACCTACCTAGGTAGTTGTGCAGGCCGCCCCGTCCCTGACACTGAACGTCTCGTTCAAATCTGGAACCCACTTTAATGATTTCCCCTGGGGCTCATCTCCTTCCACGCCTAGCCACTTGAGCGGAGAGATTGTACTAAAATCATTATTGTATGTGTGTACCCGACTTCGCGTCTTCACACCTTACAGGACGTCATAACGTGGCAACATTATCAAAAGCTAGCTTCATGGAAATCGAAGCATTGCACAACCAGCTCAGCCGTGTGCTGCAGCAGACGACTTCAGCATTCCAAAAAGTGCCCGGCTCCGCTGTCCTTGTTCGGTACATCCGGTCAAGCTACCAGAATGACCCCGTGCGGTCCGCCATTGAACTGGTGCTGATTCTATTCTTCATTCGCTATCTGCTGTCGCCGTCGTATTCGACCCATAAGCAAAATTTTGTCAAGCTCAGAGAAGATGTAAGTTTCTCTGGCCGTCTTCTCGGCATGCTTTTGCCCTTGATTGAATAGACCTCCAGGGTGGTAGTGACACCTGGGTTCGTCACTGACTTTGCAATCGCCTCCAGGAGATTGATGAATTGATTGATGATTGGGCCCCGGAGCCACTTGTTGCCGAGCAGACAGTGCTCGAAGAGGCCGAGAGCGACAAGCTCCCTGTAATCGTTGGGTATGTCGTGAACCGTTGTTTACTGGTCGTCCGAGTCAGACTTGCCCATTAGAATGCGGTTACATTTAGCAGAGCCACCTCCTTAACGCTACAGACATTCATGAACCTTGAAGGAACTACGGGATGGTCTGCTGACACTACTTTTTTGTTATTCAGTCCGACAGGCCCAAAAGTCAAACTGTTAAACGGTCGAACGGTTACGAATCTAGCATCGTACAACTTTTACAACTTCAACGCAAATGAACAAATCAAGGAAAAGGCCATCCAGACCCTGCGAACTTACGGTGTCGGGCCTTGTGGCCCTCCGCAGTTCTATGGCACTCAGGATGTTCATGTCAAGGCCGAGGCTGATATTGCAAACTACCTTGGTACTGAAGGCTGCATTGTTTATGCACAATCGTTCTCTACTGTGTCGAGTGTCATCCCCGCCTTTTGCAAACGTGGCGACGTTATAATTGCCGATGAAGCCGTGAATTATTCGATTCGAAAAGGGCTACAGGCTTCCCGAAGTAACATAAAATGGTTCAAGCACGGTCAGATGGATGACTTAGAGCGGGTTATGAAAGCGGTCGCTCTCGAGCAGGCGAAGGGAAAGAGGCTTACGCGGCGATTTATTGTCACAGAAGGCCTTTTCGAGACTTGTGGAGATGTAACAGATCTTCCGAGTCTTGTGGAACTAAAAGAGAGATATAAATTTCGCATCATCCTTGATGAAACCTGGTCCTTTGGAGTCCTCGGGCGAACGGGCCGTGGCCTGACCGAATCCCAGAATGTCGACCCGCAACAGGTTGATATGATTGTTGGCTCTCTCTCTGGACCTTTGTGTGCTGGCGGCGGGTTCTGTGCTGGGGCCAAAGACGTTGTCGAACACCAGCGCATTACATCTTCCGCTTACACCTACTCGGCTGCCTTGCCAGCCATGCTAGCTATGACAGCGAGCGAGACGGTCAACCTTCTTCAATCTAATCCGGATATCCTCAGCCAATGTCGGGAGAATATCAAAGTCATGAAGTTGCAGTTAGACCCGCGCAGCGACTGGGTTGTCTGCACTAGTGCATTGGAAAACCCAATCATGTTACTCGTGCTGAAGCCAGAAGTTATCAAGGCCAAAAGGCTGAGTATTGAAGATCAAGAACGGATCTTCCTAGAATGTGCTGACGAGGTAAGACACGACCAGGCGATACTGTACAGAACAAGTTTTTGGGCAGAACAGTTAATGAACCCAAAACCAATTCCTTCGCTCGTTCCATTCACTGACCCATTCGTCTAGTGCTTAACCAACGGAGTTCTTGTTGCCAGGCTAAAGACAAGGCCATACGCGCATGCTATCAAAGCTCGAGACAGCTCGTGGATTGCGCAACCTGCCTTGAAGATTTGCATCACATCGGCACTTTCCAAGAAGGACATCGAAAAGTCGGGCGCAACGATACGACATGCCATTACCAAAATCATGACACGCAAGATAAGCGGCAAGACTGGCTAATGGCGCGACTTACACTCAACCAATTGTTTCGAAACTACTTTTTTGGTCGGCCTCCAAGCTAGCTCATAAAGACAACAGCCAAATTTGCCAGGGTATGTATGCGTGATTAGCATGATGATATGCATTTCGCCAACTTTCTTTCGTTGCACTGAAACGCGAAGGCGTTGGACCCATAAACATCAAGGTTGGACTACGATGGTTAATGCTGGTCTAAAATTATGTTCCATGATGTAACTAATACTAATTGACAGAGAATATATAACTAATAGAGAAGTCTGATAACCTTGTAATTCTTATTTGCTAATGTGCTGAGTTTGCTCTTATTTTCGTCATCAGGACGTGTCTGCTCGTAAGTGCACTAACAGTGTGTAGCGGTGTCCGGATTCGGCGAATAGAAGAATGTTTAGTCGGCTGGAGACAGTATGTATCCATGGATATCTTGGCTTGGCTTGATAAATGAATCATGCACGAAACCATTCTTTTAACAAGCTCTTGCTCTACTATTCGATATCGTCTTACACGAAGCATAGGAGCCAATCATGGATCAGGAAGAACAATTTGACTAAACAAACAGTATATGAAGATGAGTAAATACATTTAGAACTATGTACAGCTTCCTGAAGCTTGTATAATAAAATACGGGTATGTCAAGCCGCAGCACCACATAGTGGTGAAGACAGTCATACCACACGCTAAATCCATGTCTGCAATACTGCACCTGATCAACAGCTTGGTCGACAATTGACACATGAGCATTTTTCTATTAGCATATCCTGTCCAACAAGTCCAAAAGTATGCTGATAAGAAGCCACTAAGCCACGAAGCTGTTGTCGGGGACAGGCATTATCAGTAATGTACAGTCCGTGAACAGCGTCGAGCGTAATGTCTAATTTCTTTAACTTAAGTATTGCGTGGAGCTCTTGCGAAACATGATGAACGAGGCTGAGGATCCTTCTTCATGCTCCGCTAAAGTCAACATATTGCTGATGTTAAAGGACGTGCCAGAGCCTGCTTAATCCGACGCGCCAATACAAGGACTATTTTGCACAGAAACCAGTGTCCGTAACTCCATATTAGATGCATAACCCTTATCTCGCTGGCTTGTGCCCATTTCTCGCACGCAAATGTTGTACAGTAATTATCTCATCAGGGTCCATATAATTCAATACCTCGAGCAAGCCCGGCGGGCTGTCATGGGCCAAGTCGCTGTGTACTTCCAAGTAACTCTGTTGCATTGCTGGCTCCTGATCGCGTCGTTGATGGCAAGACGCCAAAACGACCGTATGTTTTTTGATCAACGCTTACATAGTGCGGGAGAACAGCCAGTAAATTAAGCCGCGTTTCTATCCATCGCAACGCCCATTCGGGGGGGGCAATAAATTTGAGGTACCCAATACCGCCTGTGAAAAAGTAGACATCGTTAGCCAATCATGATCCCCAACTCGCAGGATCTTAGTTGTCATACATATATAGCCTACGGCCACGCCACACAAGTGTCCCAAGAGGCTAGTATTAGGTATCAAGACGGCCACAACGAATATCATGAGTAGTGGCGTCGTCCATGTTGGGATATGATATGTACCAATTACCAAGTGTGGATTGGAACGGTATGTTCGAATGGCTTCCATGCCGAGAAGCAAGAACACCCATATACTTTTGGGATCTTGTTAGACTTTTCCTGCTTGCACTGCACACACTGTTTGTCAGGGTTGTTCTCACCTTGCTCCCATAACAGCATTGTTTGCTCTCAAAATTCCCACTTCGATGACAACATACAGCAGAGCCGGGACTGTGGTTAAAGCTGCGAGGCGTCAGATAGCACCATAGCTTTGCCAAATGGCCGAGTAAAGGGTATTCTTACGTCCAAAAAACAAAGCTAAGCTAGTGAGCGTCCCGTATTCGTTTTCGAATCGTTCCATTAAAGGGGTCAGCGCGACGACATTAAGGACCGCATGGATAACATTCAAGTGAATCAGTGGAAAAGTGGACAATCGGTACGCTATGCAGAGTGTTAGGCTCGGCTTCAGGCGCAAATGGCCAACATTCTCAAGGAGAAATTTACCTGTTGCGAAAGTGACTTTGTCTGGTATTAATGAGCCCCATTGATGCAGGTCCCATAGCGATGGAATACTAAGTATCCAGAATACAAGTATAGCTATTATGATCGCTCGAGTAAATAAAGGGAGTCGGAAAATGTACGACCGAGCACGCAAGGTGCTGAAGCCTCGTATCGCGGGCATCGCCACGGTCCTGAAATGATCTAGTACTGAGGATCGACGGTGTCGGCAGCGGAGGGAATAGTCCTTGAGGGATACTGCCTGCAATTGCAGAGCAAAACAAGTCGAAGGTGAAGCACGAGGATACAGACGCGCAATAGTCTATCGTTCAACGTCTTGCCATGTCTCGGAATTGAGATTCAAAACTGTTGCTCACATTGGAGTACATGGAGCAATGCTATTCCGATCCGGGCAGGTAAGGGTCACGTTGTTTGATGATGGTCGCTTGGCTGTTTTCTTCTGGAAAGGAGATGATGACACAGGGCACGCGAATAGTGGCCCACTTAGCGAACCCCGGTATATGCAACCACATGCACCTACGTATCTACTGTATTCCCCAACGTACCTAGCAAGGTGCCAGCCGATGTCGCGTCTGATCTTACCAACCGACGTAACCACTGACCGTGATTGCAGCACATGCAACAGGCCCTACGGCCGACTTGTTGCCAGTTTCAAGAACAATAGCTACCTATACCTAAGCTAGTCTTGTCGCACAGTCCACCGGCATGTCGAGGTTGCTGTGTAAGTATTCTTGATTCCCTCACACGTATTTGATCAAATGGGAGCCCATCCCTAGCTTCTAACATGGATACATATCTGTCTTCAGCATCGGCGCTTTCCTTACGGCGGGATCCACGCATGCTGAAACTACCACCGTATCTCTCCCTGGTTTGCATCCTAGTTGGAGCTATCTGGCTTGTCTTGTTGCCGCTCGACAATTACTCCCGGCGCACCTATATCTCAGAGAATGCCTTGCTTCCGGGTCAGGTACATACATATTTTGGCGGCAGCGAACACAATATCTTCAGGGCATATAGACGGGAATTAGATACATTGGTTAATGAGAGCAACTACGAGTAAGTTGGAATCCAAACCAAGCAGAGAATGTACTGGCCAAGAATCTATGAACTTACTATCAAAGCATCAACAATCACCTTGAAGTCATTCTCAGTACCGCTGGTATTAAAGTCGGTAGACAGAACTATACATACAATTCCGCAGGCAAAACGTACAATGGCGAGAATGTATACGGAATTTTGCAAGCTCCCAGGGGGGATGCCACCGAAGCAATAGTTTTGGTGGCTGCTTGGAGCAGCGTCAATGAAACATTTAATGGAAACGGCGTTGCTCTTGCCATCACCCTCGCCCGCTACTTCAAGCGTATGTTACTAGGTCTCACTCATCTAAGCAGAAACGATGACTGGTTACCGGGCTAAGAAGTGATACAGGCTGGTCACTTTGGTCGAAAGATATCATAATTCTGATACCTCCGGACAGTCGAACCGGAACTCAAGCTTGGGTGGACGCGTACCATGATGCGCACGACTCCAACAACGTTGCTTCATTGCCGCTGAAATCCGGTGCACTGCAGGGTGCAATCGCTATTGACTACGCCATGGATCAACGATTCGACGGTATTCACATCATTTATGATGGCACCAATGGGCAATTGCCCAACCTCGATCTTATAAACTCAATCGTCAATATCGGTGGGGGCCAAATGGGAATGCAGACGGCAATACAAGGCATGCAGCATCATAATGATTCCTACCGAGACCGGCTTATGACGATGCTGCGGGGAATGTTGAAACAAGGCTTAGGCATCTGTGCCGGACCTCACAGCAGTTTTATCCCGTATCATGTCGATGCCGTAACACTTCAACCATATGGTGAAGGTTGGCACGATGAGATGGCCATGGGACGTGTTATAGAAGGCACATTCCGGAGCTTAAATAATTTGCTGGAGCATCTTCACCAAAGCTTCTTCTTTTACCTGCTAATGCAGAGGGATCGCTTTGTTAGCATTGGTACATATCTCCCGAGTGCTATGCTCCTTGCCGCTAACTTCACGATCATGGCTATTTTTCTGTGGGTAAAGAGCGGACAGCCCGCTGCACAAGTCCAAATGCCGGTGGTAGCAACCTTTGAAAAACCAGCTCCAGCAAAATCAACATTGAGCAAAGCTCCGGTAATCCCGCCTGCTATCAACTCTACCGAGCGAGATCTTTCTCTTCCCCTGGGGATTGTGGCAGGGTGTCATGCTGCATCCGTGATTCCTCTTTTCGTCCTAAGCAATGTTCCTGCAACAGTATGTACACCAAAATATCCCTGTATTTCCATACAAGCCACAAAATCGTGTGATTTTGTAGTTGATGTCACTGACGCAGACCCAACAATTAGTTTCTACCGAGCTCATTGGCCATGTTTTGCATCTTCTCTGCCGTGCTTCCATTCATCATATCGTACCTTCTTCCCGTATGCTTCACACAAAGGACGCAGCACTTTCAGCTGACTAAATCGCTGTCCTTGCTTGTCCTTGGAATGGCATTAGCGACGCTGGCTACACTGAACTTCTCGTTGGCATTCTTGGTGGGCATGCTCGCCAGCCCATTAACATTTATAACACCATGCAAGAACACTATTTCCAAATATTTTGTCGTTGCCTTGCTCAGTGCAGTGGCACCACCAGTGGTTGTGTATCCAGCAACTCATCTCGCCGGCTCATCTGTCGCTGAATTCTTGCAGCAGGCTAGTTTTGGGTGGAATGTATGGGCCGTGTATACGCCTGTTGTGATTTGGTGTATATGGTGGCCGGCCTGGCTAGTTGCGATGACGAATGTCCTCTCTGGGACTTCCGACGACGCCGAAATATTCACCACGGAGAAGAAATAAGCAATCTGCTCATCGGGACATCCACGAAGGAAATAGCATTGCCTTTATTAATATACATTTTTTTCTACCGTCTGAGATGTCTATATCTTACCATTGCTGGTAGTGGATAGAACTACGAATCCATGCTGGGCTATGCCAGGATATGTCAGGACAAGTTCCACTTGTCCAAAACCCATTTCAAGGACATAGCCGACTTGACGCCTTATCATTCAGAAAATCAGTCGTGATTTAAGCAGCCCAAACATCTTTCCCGGCGGTCTCGATCCAGTTACCAAGCTGATTAACGTTGGAGTCCCAGTCGAGCAGACGTTGGCGCATGTTGCCTATTTGCTTCATGTCAAGCACCTTTGGTTGTACCCAAGTGATGTGTGCAACTTCGTCCACTTGGTCAATTGTTCCCCGTAACAGACCAAGACTTAAAGCTTTCATGACCAAGTGCTCAATTTCCTTCTGCTTGACCTTTGTCTCGTGTGAGATTGTAGAGAAGGTCATGGTACGATCGTGTGGAGGCCTCCGAAAGACGGCTTCAGTAAGCGCAGCAAGATAAATCTTTTGTCGTAGATGCGTTGAATGTTCATTCAGTAGCTTGTTAGATGCAACGTTGTCGGATAGAGCATCAAATGCTATAAGATCGCCCCGGTTAAACGCGAACAACAGGTCGCGGAGCCAAGAGTCGTCCTCGCTTTCGGCAAGGGAATCGAGAATCGGATGAAGCAAGAGCTCTCCGAAGTTGTAGATGCTGCTTGACACCAAGGCTGCAACACTGATATAGTAGGCTCGTCTGTGACGTTCCTCACTTGAGAGAGATGCCAAGTCGATGCAAGCTAGGTACAGAAGCGATGTACGATAGTAATTCGCAAAGTCCATTTTTCTCTACCAGACATGGTTAGTTAATGCAGCAATACTGCCGCCTTGAACATAAGCATACCTGGTAATAGCTTGCGTTGGCATCATAGAATGCTGCGTGGACTACAGTCTCTACTGAGTCGAAGGTATCCAATATCTTCTCGGCAGCATCCAAGTCTCGTCGGGCATCATCCAGTCTGTTGAGGTTGAGCTTCACGCGGGATACGGCCACAGACGCAAACACGAGAGCGTCTTGTGATGTGTCGTTATCGACCTTCTTCACTACAGATAGTAAAAAGGATAGGCGTTCTTGGTCATCTATTTGAAGTCCATTAGCCATAACATCCGTTCGCCAAGTTCCATTGTGTATATACCTTTACACTGCGTCGCGGCTTTTAAGGCAAGGTCTACCAGCTTGAGCTGGTTAATTTTATCCGCAAACTTTAGAATGAACACCTTATGGAAGGCCAGACGCTGAGGTGCGCTTTTGGGGTGATTGAAGAATTGAACGAGCGAGTCTGTGAGCTGGTGCCATAGCTTGCGCTCCCAGAATGTTTCGAAGTCAAGTATAAGGGGCTGCAGCTCTTCCGGTGCCTTGTCTCTTTGCTCCGCGAGGAAATCCGGTATCGAGTCGACGGCCATGGTAACCGTGTCAGGTATTGATTGCACCTTTTCTATCCGAGCAGCAGACTGCTAGACTATGTTAGAACGGAGGATGTAACCTGGTTTAAGGTTCTAAGTGCCAGGTTTCGTCTTTTTTTGTCGCTTTGGCTTTTGCGGCACTGGCGGCGATGCTAGCGACCGGTAACGCCAACAGGAACAAGCAATGCAAGCTTGGTATTGCGATGGAGGGTTGAAGAACGCAATAGTGCCTAGATGCTGTGTCTCAAGGACGTGGCTACCAGGAGCCTAATGCGCAGAGCTACTGGGAAGAGCTGGGTGGGGCATAGGCTCCCAGCCAGGGAGTTAACCATATTTAGAGTACCCGTGACCGTACACGTGAGCGGTTCTCTGCCCAAGTATCGATTCAACAACCGAGCAGCAATCGCGCCGCATAGCTTGTTGTGTCCAGGTTCAAGGTCGACAAGGAGAGTAACTACTTCTCTCACATCTAGCCTAGAACTGCAAAGATGTCCTATCCCTTGTACGCCGCACGGTCAGCCCGTCAAGCTACTCATAATGCAATCTGCCGACGTTTCGCCTCCGATATTTCGGTCACAAGAACCGGCAAACCCATTCTCCGAGTAGAAGGTGGACGGTTAGTATTGCCACTAGTCTAAATAAATGCATTCCGCTGACTTATTTTCTGCTCTAGATCGTCCCTAGGAGGTATCTATATGCCTGCTACTCTACTTGAATGCAATGCTCACGGCTCGTACAGGTCACACTGCAACAGTTTTTGGCGCAACTGGGCAATTGGGTCGGTATATTGTGAATCGATTGGGTGAGTTTTATGGCGTTTATGACTTCAATTGCTGGGTAGTGAGATGTAATCTAACTTGGTGAAGCTCGCCAGGGTTGTACAGTTGTCGTCCCATTCCGCGAAGAAATGACGAAACGCCATTTGAAGGTTACAGGTGATCTTGGTCGCGTCGTCTTTGTCGTATGTTGAGTTCGCTTCCTTTTCCAGAGTCAAGGAACCTCTCGCCCTAATTAATCTTAAAATAGGAATATGATTTACGGAACACACCGTCGATCGAAGCAAGCGTCCGACATTCCGATGTTGTCTATAACTTGATTGGCCGAGACTATCCTACCAAGTTTGTGCAAACCATTAGCCGCATAACATACGCATAGCTAAGCCCTGCTTCAGGAACTTTTCTCTCAATGACGTTCACGTGGAAGGCACCGAACGCATCGTTGAAGCAGTTGCAAAATACGATGTTGATAGATATATTCATGTCTCCTCTCACAGCGCCGACCTGCAATCTGCCTCCGAATTTTATTCCACTAAGGTCAGTCATTCCTCATTTTCTTTCTGGTCTTTCTGAGCTTAACCTCACACGCCCTATTTATCTCAGGCTCGAGGTGAACAAGTGGCCAGAAGTATTTTCCCGGAAGCCACTCTCGTTAGACCAGCACCAATGTTCGGTTTCGAAGACAACCTACTTCTTAAACTTGCCTCCGTTCTTAACCTTTTCACCGCCAACAATATGCAAGAAAAATTTTGGCCAGTCCACGTAAGTTCCACCCCCTTCCCTTGCAGACCTAATTGAATGATGATACTGATACTCTCGTAGTCAATCGACGTTGGCGCCGCATTGGAAAAAATGCTCTACGATGATTCCACAACCGGTCAAACATTCGAACTTTATGGACCCAGAGAGTATAGCATGAGACAGATTGCTACTATGGTGGATAAAGAAATCTATAAACAGAGACGGCATATCAATGTTCCCAAACGCATCCTCAAGCCAATTGCTGGGGTGTTGAACAAAGCACTTTGGTGGCACACAATGTCGGCAGATGAGGTTGAGCGCGAGTTTATGGACCAAGTTATCGACCCCACGGCCAAGACTTTTAAGGATCTTGGTATTGAACCTGGAGATATTGCAAACTTCACATATCACTACCTGGTTGGTCCTTCATGACGTGTGCAACGTTCTGCATTCGATAGCTAACATCACTCTAGCAAGGATTCAGAAGCCAGAACTACTACGACTTGCCCCCCGCAACAGAAAAGGAGAAACGAGAGGACAAGAAGTATATTCATGTGCTGGATGAGCTGTAGTTCAACATTGCAAGTCCGCAATCGGGAAACCTTGGAAAACATGCCAGAGACTTCTTTCGAGTCTCCGTTAAAATTTGAGGTTCTAGCAATACAATACCCATGGGAAAGACATGTATATAAGACAGCCCCAGCTGGGTCAGTGTATCGCATCTTGTTGTACAGTTTTCTTTCTTTCTTTCTTTCTTTTCATTTGTCGTTGTTAGAGCTTCCCCGTTTGCTGTATGGCCTTTGTGTGATTATCGAAAGCAATTATAGGCTTGCCAGGACACATTAGTCATGAAGACCGCAGTAATATTGTGGTGGTTCTTGTGGCGTTGGGAAAGCTTCGAAACCATGTCGGATCACAATCGCGTGCAAGATGTTATACACAAGGTGCCAAAGGCGATGTTTTGATACCCTTTGTTTTCATCCTCGCCGTCCTGCTGTGCGCTTTTCTTCATAGGCCCTCAAATTATTGGGCTCATACTCCAGAGCGTTAAGTCACTGGCAATGTCAACTGGTCCAAGTTATGCGCAACTATGGAGTGCCTGCCTACTACTAGTTCCAAGTGGCTACATACTTACCTAAGTATGTAGTAGGGTGTTACAGAGTTCTATTAGCTGATGTCTTGTGCCGTCTGGTGTACTCTGTACCACCCCCACAAAACGGTGGAGTTAAACCACATGCACCCACACTCTTATTTGCCCACACTCATGGTGCGAGGTCCTGATAAATCCAGATTAATATCTTTCACTGTCGGAGTACATGCGAATATATTGACTCCTACTTACAATCAGCATGGAAGATAACGATGAGCCAATGTGAGCATTTTATCACTCGAATGTTTGTCGTCACCAAAGTAACAAAATTTACTTGGCTCAGAACTCTCTCTGCCCATGCTCTTGCAGCCTTGGCCGAATTTAACGCCGAAAGAGATGCCCATCAGTCCAAATTCGAAGAATTGAAAGCTCAGGCTGAAGACGACGCACAGCTCTCTATGACGGCCTTCACGGAAGACTGGAATGAATCACAATTTTGGGTACGTTTCTGGCGGAAGTTCATTATTGCCACTCAAGTCGTACTTGGGAGCAAACTGGCCAAAATCAGTAATGTTTGTTGTATACATACGCCATGAGGCCATTGCTAACTCTTGGCTTGGGCCACAATGAGCTATAGTACTCCGAAGAAACAGCTGAAGTGTTAGCCAATGAACTACTGGAAGCATCTAACCCGAAGACACGCATTGGTGTTGTATCGGCACCAAGCGTATTTGTAGCACTTCGCAATATATTAGTGAGTATTCCGCTCTTGCTCTCGTCATGCCTCGTCAGGCAGATCTGGAGAAACAGAATAGCTTATCATCTCACCCAACTTGCCATGGCCTTGCCCTGGCTGTGGGTATTTATTCAAGTAGCGAAAACTCCCGGCGAGTGATCGTCCAAAGATCGTTCTCTTAGAGCATGATCCTCGTTTTGGGGTGTTTTCCGAATTTGTCTACTATGACTTCCAGCAACCTCTGAAGCTTCCCAGTAAGTCTCAAAAGTAATCATTTGAATGATTCAAAGTCAATCTAGCCCTTTGTGTGTATGTGTGTATATATGTGTGTGTGTGTGTGGTTCAAGATTCCGGTCTTCCCAGTTGAAACCGCATGTACACTTATTTCTGGATAACAAAGCTGATATGCCAGGTAGATGAGTTGAAGGGAAGCCTAGACTGTATCATATGTGACCCACCATTTCTCAGTGAAGATTGCCAGACAAAAGGTGTGTATGGAGCTGTTGGGTCCTTTGAATCTACGTTCCTTTCTTCACTTTAACATATCTCCTTCTTCTAATCGTACATACTACCTTTCACAGCTGCTCTTACTACCCGATGGCTTCTGAAGGCTTCCGAATCCAGCTCCCCAAAGCCAAGAGTCATCGTTTGTACCGGAGAACGAATGAAGGACCTAGTGACCCGAGTTTATCGACCCCTAGGCGTACTCGCCACGACTTATGAGCCGAGGCACGCCAGAGGCTTAAGCAATGAATTCTACTGTTATGCAAATTTCGAATGTTCGTCATGGGTTTGGAAGCCCTGAACTCTTTGACAAGCCACCTATCGATCAATAGCACCCAGGAGTTTCACTCTGCTTTCTGTATCTATCTATCTTTTCGAATCAAATCAGATGAAGGGTTAGGTGATATTGAAATGAGAAACGGTACTACTAGACATTATCGGATCTGGACATGTCTTATTGCACACGAAAGGCGTGCGAAGATCAATGGGGTATTATACCCCAAACCTCCAATACCCTGCCGCGGGGGGCATTATTCAAGGGATCTCGAGTTAGTTTACATAGGCGCTTTGCCCTTCGCGGTCTATAAAACCAAAATACACAATAATTTCCATATCCCTCAGGCTAAGGAACGGATGATATAAAACAGCAAATAAGCCTGAGCCCCCAAAACTTCAGAAATTGTAGCCAGCTCCACTTTATGATCATTGAATTTGAACCACTGTGCATAGCAAACTCATCAGCTTTAGACGCTTTCGAGTGGATTTACAGATTGAGAATGATGATCTTACCTGATCGCCGACACGACAGTACGATACATAATGGCCAGTCTCAATTTCTCCGACGTGCACTATAACACTCAAGAGATCATACATACATGATCTCTCCAGCTCCAGGCTTTCACGGTTGTCCCGGCTGCGAACTCTGTTCGTATAAGGCAGCATGTTCAGTTGCAACGGAAACTGAACCGTGTGGTCGATCTTGGATGCGGCTCGATCATGTCTGCCTTGCTTGTATTCAAACCGCTGAAAAGACGTATTAGCCATGAACTAAGCACTGAGTCCCGGAATGAAGTTGTAACCTTTAGCTGTACCGAAAGGACATTCGGTAGTCGTTTGATGCTTGTATATCTCTTCGCTTGTTGAGTGGATGAGCAGCTGTGACACCTATACTCGCATTTGTCAAATTTGACATATTCCTCATCTAGACAATCATTCAATGTCAAAACTGGTGCTTTTTGCCCAGTTTTCTTGGCCTTTCGCTGCATCAAAGTGTCCAGGCCCAAGCTGAGATCTAAAAAGGACTGTACTGTGTTTGTGGTGCCTTTGCAGTTCTGGCAAGTTGTTGTCGTCTGCATCTTACCATAAAATGTTTGATGGATGATACAGTTGCAGCTATGCTCGGAGCCAATCTCTGGCCTCTTTCCGTCACCATTGCGCTCATGAAGTTCCTCTGCCAGAAACTGGAAAAACTCATGAGCATCTTGCTCCCTCGTAGTGACAAGATTTTCAAATGCCTTTTTCTCTGATATCCAGAAGCCTGATAGTATGTTTGCGGCAGTGTACCCGTTGGTGTTCTCCAGAGCGTAAAAGTCTTGAAACATGTCATCCATAGCGCAGCTTAAGCAGTGTGAAACAGTACAGTCATTGCTCTGGTGCCCATCACTAAGATAAAAATTTCGCAAAAGTGGGTTATGCAGAAAGCTTTGAAGAACAACATTTTGATAGCAGGTGGCACCTGCATTATAAATGCCTCGTAGGCCATTGGCTCGACAAGACGCTGTTGTTGTGTTAGAACTAATATAGCGGGGATCGTCCTTAATAGAATCAGTAAAAAGTTCGTCGTGCTTTCTCTTTCGTCCTTTACAATATGCCAGGGTCAGTATCCAACGAAAGACCAGTGATCATGAGCTTGAATAGGAAGGCTGACCTGAGAATGAACCTGTCCCAATCTTGCGCACGCGAAGTTCTTCTAACGTTGGGTCCCACACGAGGTCATCACATATCTGGCAATACAGAGATCCGCTTCGAGAGTCCACATCTAATACCAAGTCAGTCAGCCAAGCAGTCGCCAGGATTCTTCGACTTCGAACTTACAGAACCTGTGAGATTTTTTTGTTCCATGTCTAAGACGGTCTTCTTCAGTGACAGTAGTTGGACACTGGAGGCAGAGATAGTTCGATGTCAATGATGTGATTGGTCGACCTTCCTGGTTCGTTGATGTTTGAGGGACAATCGGGGTAGAGTCGAAGATACCACGGAGGATCATTTTGTAATGTGCAATGGAGCTATTCATGACTTCTTGACCCTGGGACAATAGACGTTGTACATGTTCTATATTCCCGTTAGAGCATGTCACCCAATGATTGCATATTCAATCCATAGCGTATTTCCATACCACACCCAAACATTGGTATTCCAGGAACAGGTGACTTGACTTTGGCATTCTTCGGAGAGGCCGGTGTCGTAGGACGCGTAGACATCTTGAATACGGTGTATCAAGGAGTATTTTATAGCTGCTGGTCAAAAGGTAGGTTGCAACTTGCTCAGATGGTAGTCTCGCACTGGATTGTTCCGAATAGCCACTCGTGATCGTTGGCAAGCTGTCGTGTCAATGGTCCAGGTTCGCAGAAACGAGTTCTTCAACGAGAATCTCTGGGCTAGACTTGTTAGCTCAAGTGGGGAGTTTTTGGGTGGGAAAGTCATCTCACCTAGGAACAACATGAGCTCGTTGTTCGCTCGTTGTAGTGAATTTATGGTGGAGTTCCAAGCTTGACATCAAACAACGAGTGCACCGGCGGCCGACGTATTGAGGGGAAATAGAGACGGCCGCTTGGTTCGCCGAATAGTCTGAGTTCAACCTATAATCTCTTATATTCGAATATGCCTTTGCACTCTGAGGCTTCAAACCGAAGGGTGTGGCTTGCTGGGGGAATGGAATGTCATAGGAAGGTCGCTAATGGTGAACCGCTGGGAACGCTGACCTGCAATCGATAAAGATAGGCGGCCGATAAGTAGCCCACGCTGGACTGGGGGCAGCCAGTTATAGACGGAAAAAACTACATATGAAGCCGAAAAGTACGAGCACGAAGGCTGGGTAGCTTGGGATTCTTTAGCATCAATAGACCTGTTTTTCCGCACATGCCAATTTCATTTTACGTTGCATACTATCACCTAGAGTGACTCCGTGCAATGTGAGGAAGGCGGAGAATACTAAGGGATAAGGGCTCCGGTCACGTGCTGTCGTGACCAGGCAAACGCGTCGAACGCGGTCGTAGCCAGTTCCGCTCCGTCTCACTCTCATGATTTCCGCCCATGCCGTTTATTGAAGCATATAAACCAGAAATGGCGCCAACGTAAGCAATCTATCTCTCTGACATGCGTGAATCGAGGTTTTCAATTAACAAAGTCATTTAGAGCATCCACCCCTTCTGGCCAGAAAGACCAAAGCATTCCCACAACGCGTTACCATTCCACTTCGAGTGCTCTTGGCAAACTATACCAACCATTCAAATGTCCCGGCGTAGCTTGTCCAAGGACTTCTTCGTCGGACAGATCATCACGGAAACGGAGGAGGGTAGACTATTCTGGTACAGATGGTGATTCCTCGGAAGACAAGTCCTACACCAACAATGATCGTTTAGCTCTCGCAACACGGGATGTCAATAAATACCCCGTCTACAGAGCGAAAGAGAAGCACCTTGTTTTTCGCAAGGCATTTTCTGTGCCCCTCAAGGATAAGAGTACCGCTTCATACAACCCAAACAGACCGCCTCCCACTTTGGGCTTAAGGCAAGGCGCTGTGGTTTCCCCGAGGCCGTTGCATGATCCAAGTGGCGAGTTCGCGATCGTATTATATGACCCTACGGTTGATGGAAAACCCGACAACAGTCAGGAGTCCGAGAAGCTGAATACTACAGCAAATGACATTCAGAAGCCGCAATTGGACGCCCCACTAGTCCATAAAAGCTTAGCAGAAATTCTGGGCATCAGAAAGAAAGTGACCAAAGAACAGCCTCAGGTACCTGTTGTTTTAGATCCAAAGCTCGCAAAGATTCTTCGTCCACATCAAGTTGAAGGCGTCAAGTTCATGTATCGCTGTGTTACTGGAATGATTGAAGAGAAGGCAAACGGCTGCATTATGGCCGATGAAATGGGATTGGGGAAAACACTACAATGCATAACTCTTATGTGGACTTTACTTAAACAGTCGCCTGAAGCGGGAAAGCCGACAATTCAAAAGGCAATCGTTGTTTGTCCAGCAAGTTTGGTCAAAAATTGGGCGAATGAGCTGACCAAATGGCTTGGTGCTAATGCCATCACGCCGTTTGCTATCGACGGAAAAGCTTCAAAGGAAGAATTAACAAGACAACTCCGACAATGGGCCATTGCATCTGGTCGATCAGTTACCAGGCCAGTTATAATTGTGTCATACGAAACCCTCAGGCTCAATGTTGAGGAGTTGAAGCACACCAAAATTGGTTTGCTCTTTTGTGACGAGGGTCACCGACTCAAAAATAGCGACAGTAACACTTTCAATGCACTGAACAGCCTTGACGTTTCTCGAAGGGTTATTCTCACCGGAACGCCGATTCAGAATGATCTGACGGAGTACTTCTCCCTTACAAGCTTTGCTAATCCAGACTTGCTGGGATCACGTTTAGAATTCCGAAAACGATTTGAAATTCCAATTCTACGTGGGCGAGACGCGGATGCTTCCGAATCAGATCGCCAGCGTGGAGATGTGTGCACAGCAGAGCTTCTCGGAATAGTGAACAAATTCCTTATCCGCAGGACCAACGATATACTGTCAAAGTATTTACCCGTCAAGTACGAACACGTGGTGTTTTGCGGTGTCTCTCCATTTCAGGAAAGCCTGTACAATTACTTCATCACTAGTCCGGACATCCAAGCGTTGCTCCGAGGGAAAGGAAGTCAGCCACTGAAAGCCATCAATATCTTGAAGAAGCTATGCAATCACCCGGATTTGCTTAATCTGAGTGACGATCTGCCTGGGTCTGAATGCTGTTTCCCTCCAGAATACATACCGAAAGAGGCTCGTGGTCGAGACCGTGACGTAAGACCTGAGTACTCGGGGAAGATGATGGTGCTAGATCGAATGCTGGCTCGGATACGTCAAGATACCAACGACAAAATTGTGCTCATTAGTAACTATACATCAACATTAGATCTATTTGAGCGCCTATGCCGGTCTCGAGAGTATGGTTGTCTTCGACTAGATGGCACGATGAACGTGAACAAGCGCCAAAAACTTGTGGATCGCTTCAACGACCCGAATGGCGAAGAGTTTGTCTTCTTGCTCAGCAGCAAGGCGGGTGGATGCGGCATCAACCTAATTGGAGCAAACCGCTTGGTACTTTTTGATCCCGATTGGAACCCTGCCGCCGACCAGCAAGCATTAGCCCGAGTCTGGCGTGATGGCCAGAAGAAAGACTGCTTCGTTTATCGTTTCATTGCAACTGGTACGATAGAGGAGAAGATCTTTCAACGTCAATCGCACAAGCAAAGTTTGTCATCTTGTGTTGTTGACTCGGCGGAAGATGTTGAAAGGCATTTCTCCCTCGACAGTCTCCGAGAGCTATTCCAGTATCGCCCAAATACCACAAGCGACACGCATGACACGTTTAAATGCAAGAGATGCAAGCCAAATGGCAAGCAACACGTAAAGGCTCCAGCAACCCTGTACGGAGACACAAGCACCTGGAATCACTTTGTCAATACGTGTCTACAGTCCATTCAGGATCTGCTTTTGAGGCAGGAACATGGTCTGGGGCAAGTTTCAGCGGTTTTCCAGTATATATCACACTAGCCAGTCGACAGTAATTACTATAATACTAATGAACATTCATGATGGGACTGTATTGTGTCATAGATCGTCTGGACGGGACCCTGGGTGCCACAAACGTATTGACATGATATTATCGTAGTACGGGGCACGTGGCCCGACCCACAGACGCGAACTCTGCATTTTGAGCAATTTGAACTTTCTGTGGCCAGTCTCTTTGGGTGAGCTATCTTATGACTGGCAACTTCAAGGCATGTGCATCGCCATATATTAGCACATTCGGCATATCGGAGCAAGCCATCATCGCACTTGGTTCGGAGCATAGACAGCGAAAGGCGACCATCATACTGCAGCAGGCTTGCATCGTTTTCTTGAGTGTACTCACTTCCCTGACCACCTGATTCCTGAAGTGCGTCCGTATTATGCGGAGAGAATATCCAATACTACGCCACGTCAACCCAATCCAACCAAGAAGTTCGCTATCCAGTACGGGCAGTCCATGAAGATTCAAACACAATGGCAGGCCAGGAAGCACACCAGCAAAACATGTCGAATTTCTCGGCTTATTATCTACAACAGCTCACACAAGAATTATCAGACGACATTGACAAATTGAGAGCTGCAGACGACTTTAAGCCCGAATCTGTGTCTTTTTTGGTTCATGCCCTCCGACAGGGTGCTTCGCAGTTTCCGATTGAGGACCGGAGTGTTACGGTACCTGGAAATCATTCCCAACAAACCTCAAACAATTGACACGGCCCGTCGTTGATATTTATTCGCCTGCAACAACCACCAGGCACTGTGTCCCTATTTCTCATCGGCCCAACTGTTGGATCACTTAGCTGGATTGCTCTACCTGGCCATGAATCAACCTCACATGCCGCAGGATGGACGTTTTCGTGAGGGAAGCCGGTTTTATTGTTGTACATGCTATTTATTAGCCCAGCAGTTAACCATTCCGATCAAATCACGTCAGTGTGATATTGAATCAAGAAGCCGTCATGGGACAATGAATGACATATGTTGGCAGGAGACGTAATTCTGTCACGGGAATGCGGAGTACATCACTGAAAATACTGGCAGCATTGACGATAGATATTGACTCTCTCCATATTACAGTAAATGGTTTCTATCTGCACACCCAAAATCATACCGCGCTATTCATTAACAGGAAACCACCAGTAAGATGGCCTGCAACTCAGAATGGGTATCATAATAACATTCCACAAAGTCAGCGTCAATACAGCCCGTGACCCAGAATGAATACTCCAACACGGATCCAGGACCCATATAGTAATATATCCCAAATGTGTTCCAACGATGCCAAGAGATACTGACAACTCTACATATCCCTTGCGAGCAACAAGCTTATGGGGCGCAGATCTCCTGGTTGATTACCCACAAAGTGCTATTTTCTGCGTACCTTGCAGACCTGCGCGCTGCTCCCTATGTGTTGCCCAACCTTTAATGGCTAGTACGAAAATCTCCCAGGCCATTAACAATCCTACCAGTCCCATCGTAATTGTATACATGAACATGGCATCCAAATGATAGTGAATCATGCCATCGATAGTGTCCGAGCTCTGAACTCGGTTGGTCAGCTTTCCATGATTTGCAGTATTTTCGTTTATTAGCAGCATTCACTTACACTAGCCATGAAAATAATTCCGCCCGCGATGAGGCCAAAGGACGTCAATAGCTCCGTAGGTGGGCGAGACGGCAGGACAGACTTGGGCGGTCGGAGGAACAAAAGAAAGTAGGTCAATACCCTGGCGAACGAAGCCCCCAATAACAAATCGCCCCATTGTTTATGTACCATTGTCGATATCTCGGTTTCTTGGTGATGAGAGCTCATCATGATACCAAGTAGCAGAATGACAAGTGCCGGTATGGGGTTGAGGGAAAATTGGTATGTATCAGGGGATTTCCATTTCTTCATGGCTTCTTCGTCTGGTACATTTTCCGGGGCTGTATCTGCTGCGGTTGTATTCAGGAGACTCCTGATAGTAGACGACTCGATAAGCATACCGCACTATTACATCGTTAGTCACACAGCCTCGAGGGAAGTAAAGCACTTGCAGGAATCCGAAACCAGCAGCCGTGTGTGTTTGAGGCGGCACAATCGTTTGAGGCAAGTGGAAAGCTTCACACCAGACTTACCATTCCTCCTCCTAAGAAGAGCACGGTAATAGCCAAATGCTCCAGATCTTGGGAGCTCCATTCGCCACCCCAACTTCCCAAGTGCTCTAAAAAGATGTTTGTAGATCCGTAAAAGAAAATCAGGGCGCTCTCAACGAACTCTGCCGATGGACACCAAGGTTTCTCGTGAAAATTGATGGGTCTGAGATTCCACGCCCAACCCACGTCCGCGAAACTTCCCGACCAGCGGCCCAAAGAAAATAGACCAAGCCAAAAGAACACTCCTCCCTTGATCCAGTGTGCCAATCCACTGAATACCGCATTTCCTTCCTATGTTACGCACAGTGCATTAGATTGGAGCTTCTTCGAAGGCCAAGGTGGCAAACCCAGAGGTATACTTACGAAAAAGCGCCCAAAGGTTATGATGCCCGTAGTCAGCGCGATAAACCCAAATGGCAGAATTATCCGATCTGTAACTCTGTACACGAAATCAAGATATACCCATATACGTGATGAGATGGCACGTATTGTTTTTCTTGGTATTGAGTTCTGCGACAAGAATGGCATCTCGGCGGATTCAAGGGAATCCTCTTCAGCCTCACTGCCCTCGAAATCCTTTCGTTGGTCGTTTAATGACGTGTCTTCCCCGTCCAACGTCGAAACAGAATTGCTTCGAAGCGACTCTGTTCCAGGTTCCGTCCCTTGGCCACTATCGTTTGACAAGCGATTTTCTCTATCCTGGTACTGCATAAGTACCCGTTGCCAGTAATTCGTGTGAGAGACAGAACTGCGTCCACCTGAACTACGGCATCTTCGTCCCGCCATAGCACCTACTTGTCGCCCGACCAAGTGTATCAAGACCTGCGCAAACATGACGGCCGTAATAATCCAGCCAATTTTGTGATGGGCATTGTTTGGGTACAAATCTTGAGTCTGGGAGTTGTACATGACGCCCAACAAGACGCCAAAGGCATTAACGGCAAGAAAGGCAAACTGTACCGCTAGAGCTACCTGAGAATGCGCGATGGAGAGCATGACGGCTAAGTGATTGCACGAGAATTAGCACTGAGAATTTCAGGAGGCTCTGCAGGACGGGGAAACTCGTGTCTCGGCCTTCTGTCCCAGTCCCAGGCAACACAACTCCAGGGAGTGAAAGGGCGTTTTCAAACATGTACTTACCAACGGGCAAAACGAACACCCAGCCTATCACCATTAATGAGATGTGACCATAGATCAGACCCCGGCTATTGGAAGTTCCAAAGTATGTTGGAGGATAATCGGATCCATGCACTGCCATGGTATGATTCCCGCCGTGTTCGGGTTTCATTTCTACGTGGGCATGAACTATTCCGACAAGGAGAAGAACATTAGCCACAAGACGGCCTGTGGAGGCAAAATAAGAAGCAGCGGGTAGCGACATTTGGCGAGGTTATTCCGGGTGCAACACCGGCAACTAATTCGAGACGGTGGCTAAGGCGTCGTGTTTAGAGTTATGAGGAATATTTGAACCGTTTATTCGGCCGTAGCCGCCAAGGCTGGGGAAATTTTTGTGCCAAGCGTATCAGAGATTGAGAGCAGTAAAGAATTCCAGAGGACGGCAGTTCACAACATCAACACGAATCCCTACGAAAGAGCATGGCAGGAACGGTGACTGGCAGATTAGTTGGGTGGAAATGAAACGAAGTGGTCACTGGTTTGGGTAGCCTTGCGACTTATACGCCAGCAAAACAACGTCATTGACGGTAGGCTTCACTCCCGTGGGCGCCGAACCGAAGTTGGTTACAATAACGAAGCACTACGATCAATCACACATCGCTTAGCAAGCAGCAGGGGGGTTGGATCATTAGGATGAGAAGAAAAAAAAAAAGAAGCGCACCCGCTTCCTCCGAAGCTTCCGAGCTTGAATCCTGTCATAATGCAACTTGCGGTCAGCGGAGCTCTAGTGAGGTACTCAATGTATGTATTTATTGTATGCAGGAGACCAGGCATAGTAGGGTTTTAGGAAACTGCAGTGGGGACAGCCGGGCTTCCGGTGGCACGGCTCCTGCCAGCTATGACAACACCCGACAGCACCTGACAGCACCTGACCAAGTGAACGCATGTGCAGCCATGGATCTCCCCAGACTATACACTTGGAGTTTAACTCAGCCCAAATGCTCAAGGTTGTTCGGATGGGTGGGCGGGCGCTAGCTGCCTTACCAGTGTGTGTGTGTCGCCCATGATCAGGCAATCAGGGTCCAGATGTCGTTCTGTGAGCGGCACTTCAGGTGGCGCGTCAGCCAATCCCCTCATACACATGACCGAACATCATGTTGCTTTTACCATTTGCTTTGATAACGTGCATCCGCGCAACCCGGTGTCCATGGCTCTTTGCTCCGCAGTCTTCATCAAGTTGTCACTTCAGTGTCAACTACAGTGTGAAGGTACGGGATAGGCATCTCCAATCATTTTCACAGGCAGGTGCATGCACCTCGTGTGGTTGGGTGAGATTTGAGAACATACCTCCAAGTACCTAAGCAGGTAGCTTCCAACATTTGAAGTCACCGCGAGAGCCTTATGAACATGACGCGAATAGAGTCAAAACCTACCGAGACCTCATGCTTACGTCAAGTACAGTTCGTGGACGCGTTGACATTGCATTCTAGCTTTCAGCCACACACACCTTTAGTTCAGGGTATTCACCACCTGCCGCACCTGCCAGCCTCGGTGGCGCTTACAACCTTCAGACCACAAATGCTCTACCCGTTGGAGACTACTACAAGTGGCTCGTCCACTTAGTCGCTGACGGGTCGTACTTTGGTGGACGGCATCTGACATCGGAACATTGAACCTCCATCAGACATGGTCCCTCAGCAGGTGACTGATGGCCCCAGTACTAGCCAGTGTCAAGAAGTAGACCCCAAGTCCCGACCATTCCGCCACACGTCAACACACGTCATATTTCAAATGTCTCTACCCTACTCTAGGTACTTGAAGGTAGGTAGTAGGCGGCTAATTCTACATACCTTCTGACGTCATCCAACTAGGTATTTATACTTAAATCTAGTGCTTGTTTTGCTATTCTGTCCTCTTTTTGTTAGGGGGG
>NW_011942149.1:3037881-3152888 GCF_000187425.2 Metarhizium robertsii ARSEF 23 | reverse complement strand
GGACAAGACCGGTAGAGCTCGTCAAAGACGCAGAGCCTACGATGAATGGCTACCTACCTAGGTACCTAGGTAGGCAGGTATTATGTATACTCAAGTACATATTATTGATTACCGAACTTCGAGTTCACCAGCCACATTATTCCCAAGTACGGAACGGCCCTTCCTGCCGGCGTGACTATTTCAGCGGACAATACATACTGCAAGCCCGAAACTTGGGTCTTGAAGCACATGGCGAAGTAGGATACCGTTGCAAACACTTCCCAACCACTGAAATATGAAAGCACTGGCTACCCAATGTTAGCAATCTGAATAATTATACATATATTGAGCAAGTAGTCTCGATACCCCATGGCGATACATCCCAGTCCGCTTCATGTATTCCGACGACACTTTATAAAATGACACCACCATCTTTAACCCCAATTAGAACTTGTCAAAGTGTTGACTTTTCTCGGTTCACCTGCCACAAGTCGCGGCCATGTTTAATGACTATGCCGTCGCTGGCGAGCTTTTCAAGAATTTGCAAAACGCCGTTACATGCCGCTTGGTGCAGTGCATCAGGAACGTCACTATAGATGATTTTGACAAGATCCATGGCAGACCATCTCGTGCCACTGGCATCTATTCCATCATTACCCCCCCGCATGGTTTGCAGAACCTGGTCCACTCTCTGTTGCCGGTGCTCAATATACTCGGTAATTTTGCCTGGGCCGTCCTCCACGACCGGGCCATGGCCAGGATACGCCCTTCCGGAGAACAATTGTCGCATTTGGTGAAGGCTGCGCAAATACTCCGACATATCCTCAAACACAGCGGTACCTTGCCCAAGCACATTATCGGCTGTAAACATGGCGTCCTCCTCAGCCAGTACAAAGACCATATGGTCCTTGGTATGACCCGGTGTGTGAATGGCGGTTAAGTTGACGCCATCGACGTGAAATTTTTGGCCGTCCACAATTCCTTTGTGCCCCAGTTCGGGGTCATGCTTGTAAATAGCCGCATCTGGGGCTGTTGAAAGGACATCAGCAATGCCGCCAGTGTGGTCGTGATGCCAATGAGATATGAGTACCGTATCTACTGTCGCCCTCTCCTCGGCCAGGGTTGACTTGAGAGAAGCTATCCAAGCTGGTCGGCCTTCTCCTGTGTCAATCAGAATACGACGGGCGCCACGCCCGAGTAGATATGTATTCGTCCCCTGGAGTGTGAATTTACCAGGGTTCCCTCCGAGAATGCGAACACATAGAGGACTGAGCCGTTCAACAGCCGGGAGGGGAGTCAGTTGAGTAGCCATGGTTCTAAATAGACCTTGTGTCCACATTCAGAGTTCGAAGGAAACAAGGCGTTGATGCCAGCTGATATCAGTGATAAGACCTAGTAGAATAGAGAAACAAATATGATCTGTGTTTGCAACTTCATGCATTTGGAATATAATTATTGTAGAATTTACGGGAAAGGTGCATTACTTTCTCAGCTTAATAAAAGATGATTGTGTTATTGGTATTTCGTGCTGGTAAAGGGCGGGGCATGAATTCATTCTACCTCGGCTCGAGTGTTCCCCGTAGGCGAATCAGAGGCACCCCTCCTAAGCCAGAACTACACTTCATCACGCTGACACTCGGGCAAAGTTTCCAAAAGTGTCAATGGTCTCGGTTTTTTGGGTTTTTTTGGGGGGTTTTTTTTTTCTTCGTCTTGGGACACTTTATCAAGAACATTTGCCTGGCGACATACTCGATAATATTAGAAAATTCCAACTAATGATCCTACAAACATCATCATCGCGAGCACGGGGTGTTCAGACCTCGGAGACAGAAAACATTTCGAGATTACTTATATCTCGCCACACGTTCGACGGTCAGAAAGCAAGGAATCCACCCCTGTCACCTCTAATTAGAAGATCAGCCTCTGTGCTGAACGTAATTATATCGACTACTGCTTGGCGTGTATCTGGCCGCATCTCAGCTCTCTCTAACATCATCCTTCACTGCCAGATTTCAAATGTCTACCGACTTTTGGGCCGGCTACCTAAGCGGGGCAGTCGGCATCCTAGTTGGCAACCCACTCGATATCATCAAAGTTCAACTACAAGCTGGTAATACTCTCGTCAATGGCACGAGGCTCCAGGGTACCACGGCTCTGGTGACGGGGATAGCGGCTCCAGTTATTGGATATGGTGCGCTAAATGCCCTGCTCTTCGTATCCTACAATCGTTCCGAAAGTATTCTTCAAAAAGCCATCGGTTCAGGCTCAGACAAGAGCCTATGCGCGACATGGTTTGCTGGAGCAGTAGGTGGGCTTGCTACCTGGGTAGTGAGTGCTCCAACCGAACTTGTCAAATGTCGTGCTCAGATGTCAGCATCATCTGAGAGCAGCTGGAGCATTGCACGCAACGTATGGAAGAGGGAAGGGCTTCACGGTTTCTACCTGGGCGGTGTGGTTACGGCACTTAGAGACAGTATAGGATACGGGTTCTACTTCTGGTCCTATGAACTAGCGAATAGGCATTGGCCCTCCAGCATCCAAACTGAAACTCCATCCCTACGCCAGGAGACCCCTAAGATCCTGCTATGCGGGGGACTTGCAGGAATCGTCACCTGGGCAAGTGTGTTCCCCCTGGATTCAATCAAAACCCGAGTCCAGACTCAGCAATCAATCGTACATCCCCAAGCTGCTTCGATCAAACACCGCCCTGATTCAGAGGGCTTCCAGTCGACGAAACGGCTTGGCTCTCTAGATGTTGTTCGAACTATGGCTAGGGAAGGAGGGCTGCCTATATTCTTCCGCGGCTTAACTGTTTGCAGCATTCGTGCCTTCGTCGTCAATGCAGTACAGTGGGCTGTGTATGAATGGGTTATGGTGGAGTTTTGCAGAGATTACAAAACGAGAAGAATAGAACATAGAGGCAGTATGACTGTTGATGAACGCTGAAAACCCCTCGAGATAGTGCGAATATACCTGCGTCCTGCCGTGTTGCTACAGAAAGAGTTGTCCGCCTCGACGAGACTTCCGTAGGCGAACGGCATGGTTCGACCACATGCGACCATTTGTTGGTTTTTGAATAGAACGACGGGATAGTGACTCGGTTAGTTGGGGCCCGACGTATGATTGTCGACAGTGACTGGCAGTCGCGTGGGCACAATATCGCAAGAATGTGCTGGATGCTGGATACTGGGCCCATGCGGCACGTTTAGCCGGAGTGCTTTGGTTTACGCCAACGCCCTGCCGTCATTCCCAGAGGTTGCGGGTGCTCTAAACTCTGATCTTAGATAGGCGTCTTCCATATTGGCAGCAGCTGCAACTACCAAGGTGGCCTCAGGAAAGATAGCCATACCTAAGCGTGATTCCATCTAGGCTACTCGACTCTCTACTCTTACTTCAGGATTGCTCGAGCAGATAAGTTACTTCAAATGGTGACTGGTAGGATGCCACAATTATTATTCGCTTACATGCTACTTCCCACTGCGAATTTTCACTAAATTAAGTCGAAAACCGGGGGCCTCAGGGAAGGGGCGCAATTATCAAGGAGGACAATTATTCCAAATATTACTTCCATTTCCTTCCCATCACATTGTGTGGTACAAAATAGAACTCTACACTACACGTATCGAGAAGCCAAAACCCAGACCGCCAGGCAGACACTCACTTACCAGATGTCTGCAAAGCAAATCATATTCTTCATCATGTTCTGCATCCACCCCCCCAGCCTTCTAATCCAGCGTCTTGTTTCCACTCGAGGCCTCGCTCGGTGAACCTTTGGAACCACTGGTCGATGGCATCTGCCGCTTGAGAAGCGATACCTTCTTCCGATTGCGCCAAGGAGTGGCTTGTAACAAGGATGTTTTCAGGCCTAGCCGCCTGTGACTCATCACGCTTTTGCCTCTTCTTCTCGCGTTCTGCCAGCCAATTCCTACGCCCCGCGATGTATTTAATGCTGTGCCCAAGTCCAACACTCTGTGGAGACAGTCGCTCACGCGTTCGGTCCATAGGTGGACCGACAAAAAACAAGACCCGGCCAGCACTATCATGTTGAAAGCCTTTCCGAATTTGGGGATGAAGTGCCTCGTTTATGTTATCTGGTAGTGTGTATACCTCGGGTGGTCGTGGAGGGTTGTAAACATTGGTGGGATTGCTACCACTGCCAGTAGATGCATTGAATGGCATTCGCCCAAGCTGGAGTTGATTATAATGCAGCGCAGCTTGATTAGCCATCGGTGGTGGGTGGGTAAATGCTGCCGGTGATGAAGAGTATGAAGACCCAAAATTATGCGTGTAGTTTGGTTGCTGCTGCTGCTGCTGATATTGCATTGGTCGAATGGACATCTGAGGAGTCACTGCGGCCTGCGGTGGTTGTGGGATGGGTACTGGTGTTTGCTGCATAACATGGCCACCGCCGGCGGGTGTTACTGGCTGAAAATGACCTGTAGCCTGCATGCTGTACTGGTTGACTTGGGATGGGGATGGAACTGGACCAGCAGCTTGCGGAAGTCTCACAGTAGGGTCCATAGACATTTCCGGTGTTACGGATGCTGCCGAGGGACGCGTAGCAGATTCAGATGACATATGACTTGCAGTTGGCATAAGAGGCGGAGGGGGGGTTGGCTCGGGAGGAGGAGACTCCTAGCGGGATCAGTTAGCTATGACCGATTCTTATTCCTCAATCTTTGCAGGTAAGATATGGAGGTCGAGGCACCCATCTATTACTCCAACCGAGCGCAATGTGATTGCGTCGTGGGAAGGACCACCATTATCCACTCACATTTGCTTCAGGGGGGCGCCGATGAACAGCACCAACGATGGGCGGAGCATTGGGGCTTCCCCAAGTTGGTCGAGGAAGATCGTCGGTATCCTTCGCGTCCTCGCGAAGAAGATGCTTGATGGGACTAGGCACCTTTCTCATGCGGCGTGGCACCTCAAACAAGTCCATTTCATAATCCTTATCCCGTACTTCATCAGGCACACAACTCGCCCACGTCTTAATTTTATTGAAACGGAACCTCTCTTCGTTGTAGCGTGACTCGCACACATAGACGTCTTTGTCAGAAGGGAGTCCTCTTGGGCGACCTTTATTGAAGCGGGTTACGAACATAACAAAGCATCGGTCCAACAATTCGCTTATTTGGTGATCTCGATACTGGCCCGTTTTCACAACCTCATGCTCGAAGAAGTGTTTTTCATATCGATGAACAGTCTGCTCAGGGCGATAATACCAGCAGGCATTAATCCATTTTTGGCCCGCACGGTCTTGCCATGTCCGAAATATTTGAGCAACAATTGGCTTAGCAAGATCATTTGGATTCCGAATATGAACCCAATCACCTATGATGGGGCCTGGGTCAGTCTATGTTATCTAGTCAGCGGCTAGAGTGAAGTTGAATGAACCTACCGACTTTCCAGCTCTGTCCATTATGCTGTATTTCAGAAAGGGGAAGTTTGCCGTCCTCATCCCTGAAATCATCGTCTGGCTTGGCTTTTTCCTGCTCCGCAAGAATACGTGATTGTGTCTGCAATTCCACGGCAGCAAGATACAAGGGGCTATCATCTTCGTTATAAAGTTTCGCATTCTCGAACATCAATTCAATGTCCAATAGAAGGTCGTCCACATGGCGATACTTCTTTCGTTTTGCTTTCTTCTTGATGTTATCCAGAGCAATGGGATTGCTGATGCTTTGGTAATAATCAGCCATGGTTGTCTTGTCCGGCAACTTTTCGAAAGGTGTCACAAGAAGATTTCCTTCATCATCCTTGAACTTTCTAAGAGATCGGAGGATTGAAGAGATACGCGCTTCCGTAGGTGTTTGCACCATAGGCGGGCGGCCTCTCTTTTTATATGCATCATCCTCTTTATCTTCATCGGGCTCCTTGGGTCTGACGAAGGATTGACGACCACGACTGCGTGCTCTGCGTCGCTTCCGTTGTCTCTCGTCGTCGTCTGAAGACTCATCCTCATCGTCCGAAGACTCATCCTCATCTTCTTCATCCTCATCTTCGGATGGAAGTGATGGCGAGTCTTCGACGGGAGGTAGCTCACCTAGATCAGGTAGTTTCGCATCATCAGGCGCTATGTCTCCCTTTGCGACTAGCTTTTGGAGCTGTTCATGAAATATTTCTCGGAGGCGAACCGCGGCTCCGAATATTGGCGCCGATGGACGATTGTATACTTGAGCATTGTGGCAGATCTGTGCAACGTCTTTGACAAACTCCGCAATAGTCAAGTACTGTTTTTTTTGAATTTTACTCTGTTGTTCACATCAGCACCCATTTTCGAGAAAAGTGTTTGCTAAAGTAATATCGACCTACTCGAATTGTGCTAAACGCAATTGGATCGGTGATCACTTCGAAGTAATCGGGGAGGGTACGACGGTTGGGAATACGTTGAAAGCCTGCTGCAAGCTCTTCACCACTATTCACTCGCATTAGCAAAATACCATAAATACAAACATGGACCTTGAATTTCTCAGCTTACTCTTCCTCAACGGTGGACAGATGCGCCGTCAGCTGCTGTATGATCTGGAACATATTCGGATCTCCATCTTCAGTAGCGTCGCCCTCTGTATCCGTATGCCCGCCACTGGAGCAGTCCTTCATCTCGACATCTTGCTCTACTTCCCTGACTTCGATTGATCCAGTTGCATCGTCTGGGGTGAGATCACGCACAAGTGACATCTTCGTTCAAGGGTTTGGGGCGCGGCCAGGTGTGACCGCGCAGTTCTTAGGTCGTGAAACAATCAGAAGCAATGATCACTCACAGATGTTTGCGCCGCGGCCGGTAGTAAATTGACGAAGCAGGAAGCTAAACTTCACTGGAAACGCGCCCCAAATGCGAAATGCGCGTGAGGCGGCACGTTCACGGGACATGCTGACTCATCCAACCTAAGGAATAGCCGTTCTGAGGTCAATTTGTCGATTTGAGTGGAGACCACAGGGTGCCTAGGTCAGGCTAGACATCATTTTCTTGGTTAACAATGCAATAAAACGGCAGGGAATATCTTTTGATAATATGAATACAGTATAGAGAATTGTGGCCACCGTTCCAACGAGAATCACCGTGCAATTCTTCTTTTTAACAGGTCCTGCAGGGCTAAGGGTCCTTGCTGTCTTCGTCAGCGAGAGTTATACCGAAGTTTTCCGTAACAGGTTGATCGTTTTCAGAGAGCAGCACGCTTTCAGAGTGGCAGTATTACTATCTTTTCCCCTACTGCAATTTTTGAAATGAGGTCAAGATATAAAAGTCCTTTGGGGACTGGAATTCTCGAAATTGATGACAGCGCCACGATTCAGATGGTTTTTGAGGCACTTCAGGCAAAGACACGAATCGAAAACTTTGCCATCAAGTACGGCCCTCCCACCAATATGCAGTCCATCAACTTAGAACATGGAGGGCTTTTAGCCAAAGACTTGGGGCTCCATGGCGAAACTCTGACAATCGTTCCCATCGAGCTCAAGGCAGATTTGGCAACCTCAGGCCATGCTCGCCGTCTTTCCGGTCACGAGAAACGAGCTGGAACAGCCCCCGCCGCCAATACAAGCTCCGGTGATGTAATAGTACCATGGCCAGAAAGAGAAGGCAGCCTATGTACGTCGGGCTCCCTAGTGTCGCTTGCGTTTGACCCTATGTTGACTATCTTCAGTGCTTCGTGTCATGCCAAGTGACAATAGCTGTCTCTTTACCGCATTTGGTGGCGCTCTACTGAAACAGATGTCTGCAGCAAAACTTCGTCAGATGATGGCTGAGTATATTACGGAGCATCCTGATGTCTATAATGAAGCAATTCTGGGCTGTTCGCCCGTGGACTATTGCCGTGGCATCAAGGACCCTGATCGGTGGGGAGGGGGGATCGAACTCAGTATATTATCTACCATCTTTGATATTCAGATATGTACTTTCGATGTTCAGGTAGGCTTACATCCCTCTCTCGCCCTACTTTCAAGTATCGAGCTATCTGCAATGAAATACTCAATCACCCGCAGGGACAGCATCTCATGACCTTCGGCGAGCGAAAGCAAGAACGATGCATTTTGGTGTATTCTGGTATTCATTATGACCGCGTCGTCTTCAGCTACTCTGATTTCCCTCACAATGTAGCTTCTTTGCCGCCAGAGATGGACAGGTCGATCTGGCCCACAGATGATTCTGAGGTGCTGGTAAAGGCCAAGATGCTAGTCGAGGAACTAAATGCAAATCACTACTACACGGACACTGATGGACTGGTCTTGAAGTGCAACGAGGACGGCTGTGAATGGATTGGTAATGGACAACTAGCGGCCAGGAAACATGCTGAGGCTACAGGACATACCCAATTGACAGAAATTGCGGATCCGGAAGAAGACAGTATTTTGCGCAGGTGCTTGAGGGAAGGGTGTACCTTTCTAGGCCAGGGAGCCTCAGTCGAGCGACATAGAACCGACACCGGCCATAATGACTTCGATGTCATTCCCGACATGTAACACCACCAAGTCACGAAAGCGAAATTCACTTTTTAATAATCACCAGCTCACTACGAACTGATACACGCCACCTTAAATCTATGGTCCTCTCTTAATTTCGTTGCCAGCATCTCCAATGCTGCAACGTACATCGCAGGCTCCGTAAAGCTTTGGATCATTGCCTGAAACGGCACGCTCAGAAAAGTCTGAAAGAGCTTGCAAGCTTTTCTTTTCAATGTTGCTCAGTGTTTCTGGGACAACAATGGCAACATCTAATACTTTAAACAATAAATTGAGATATTCTTAGTTGATTTCTGATGCCACAGACGTCCCATGCACATCGCTTCAGCGATCTCCTACATACACGTAGAGCAGTCTATATTTCGATGAAGGGACATAATCTTAATACAAGGCGGCGTGGCATCAGAGCGACAGCGTGTCCTGCTTTTCTCTGGGTGTAAGGGCTGGTCCCGTCTGCATGTCGTCCATGGCTAAAAGGTTAAGACTAAGGAACTCGTGTTTGTTACGCCAAGTTTGCTGACTCCTGGCGAAATCCCTTATGTCAGAGGGCGGCGGCGGGGGATCGGTGATCTTAGTGACAAGATATGCAGTCGAGGCCTCTGCAATTCCATATACCAAAACTCCGAACAGGGGTACTCTACTGAGCACATAAAACCCAAGACCAAACCCAAACAAGACACCTTCGCGGCTTCTGAACCAGTTCCGCTTTTCTTCTCGCGAAAACTGGACACGCGTGAAGTAAGGCTCTAAAAGTTCATTCATTAAGTTCCGGGACGAGTAGTAACTCTGTAAAAAGATGATGAGATATCTTCGAGGCAAGAAGAGGCCGCTTCCAAAGATGATGGAAGCAGGCCCAAGTCCGACCGACTTGTGAAATGTGTAGAAACTCACTAAAGGGAGTATCAGTTGGCCAAATATCGGGGCGTATGATAAGGCGAGCACCACAATCGAAAGGCCTGCTCTGCGTACAAATTTCGACATAAATTTTATGAATGACTGCCTCCTTTTGGCTGGGGATTTCGCTGATTGATAAGACTTTAGATTGGGATAATAAAGGTCCCTTAGGTCACTCGGATTGTCGTGCTTATGTTTTTGGACATAAGTTATGTCAACCCAGTTTAAAGACTGCATGAATCTAGTTGTTCACCTTGAGCCATTATGTTGAGGCCATAGTTATTTGCGCAGGCGCTACTCACAGGTTGTCTAGAGTGGGAACTACATGACGCATTACCATCATGAGGAAGAATGGGAGCTGAAGGACAGAATCTCCCATGAAGTTCAGCCAATCGGTAACAGAATCTTCCCATGAGACTTGGTCACGGGGATAGAGCAGCGAGGTGAACCATAATACAAGCCTCGCCGCTATTATCTGCCTTGTGTGTTAGCTGAGGGGGCGGGCTCTCTGTGGCTTTGCTTGACAGTCTCTAACCGGAATTGCTACCAGCAGCCGGATTCCGAGTCCAGCTAACACGGCGTATATGGCTTGCTTATAGTACTCGGTAGTGAATAGATCCGGATTTTGCAGTGCCCTGTAGGCTTTGCAGTGCATTAGTAGTCTGACCTGGCCGTTTCTCTCTTTGCCCTTACCTCCAACCAGTGTCAACTGGGCCCCTCGGAAAATGGCATTGAGTTCGAAATGCGACGCATCAAGATTGAAACTGTCAATTAATTTTGCCTTTCGAGGCTCCATTGGCAGGTTTAGTGCTGTTTACAACTCCAAGATCGGTAGTAGAGGCCGCTGTGTCCGTATGTGACGAGGTCAAGTTGCATGAGCAGATTCCAGATACGACCTCCGGAGTACCTCGGCAGTTACTCCATTCTGGTGTTGGCGCTATAACCTCCGTCTTATTCACACGGTGCGTGGCAGCGGCTTGACGTGGACGCGTGGGGGGAGGGATGTGCTAGGTACGTCAAGCTACGTCACTACGCCAGCCAAATTGTACTTGACTCAAAAAGACAATCGACCGACCTCAGCTTTGGAGCCACCATCACGAAGATTTGTCGGATGCGATCGACATACTACTGTAAGTAAAGTACATGCAGACAATTGTGACGAGAAGCAGCGAATTGATGACGATTCACTAGGCTTTTCAAGACTACCGAGGCCTCAACGGCCGTGCTTTGGCGACGGACAATTTGCCAGCAACGTGGGTTGCCCAATTATGTTGCCAGCACAATTGCGATGACGAACACCTGAGGATTCACGTCATAAGAGCAGCTTTTTCAAGATGACTATAGCACCAATGGAGGCGATACAAACGGACTCCCTCTCCCCCAGGCCAGATATGCGACTCCGACCGATTGCCACTATGCGTCGTGTTGTAACCGAGCCAGCCATTATGCAAACGGAACGCGTCGCGACGTCCGCGCCAAGGACAGTTGTCGAAACACTCTATAGCCACCCGGAAGCCAGAATTGTTTCGTTCACTGCTTCAGTTCATTGCCAATCGGATACTGCGGGAGATAGTGCTCGAACACCAGAGGACGGAGGAGATGCTGGCAATTTAGCATGGTGGTCCCCTCTAGAGCGAACCATCGCAGTAGGTAAGAGATGTAAATCCCCGGAGCAAGCAACATGCATACAGCTAACCAGATCCATAGGCGCATTTTGTGTATACCGCGCCCCCGGGTCGGTTGCCTTTCTAAGTTGTGGATCTGCTCTTCAACCTATCCTACCTAAGAGTCAATGCTGGCGCGTTGATCAACAAAACTGCAAATTCATACTGCAAATTCGGCGTCCTTACTATTGGCGGATTGAGCTGCCAGTATCGAGTATTGAGCAAATGAATAAGGCCCGGCAATTCAAAGATACTCTGGAAAAAGTCCTCTTATTCGAGAAAACTATATGCCCTTTCCGCCGGGCGTTTACGGTCGAACTTCCCGAAACACCGGATATTAAACTGAAGCCATGGAGACCTGCAAGGAACCAGAAGGCATACTGCGACAATTGTGAGCCACGGGGAAAGTGTTTAAATAGTGAGGCCGCTGCATTATCATCTACTCTGCCCGCTGTTGAACACCATTATGACTCTACGACCCCTTTATGTGAACAACCAAGAACAAAGCTCTCCGATACTACGAGTTCCCTCGTTACGCCCAACAACGAACAGGCTAAAAGCACTCGCACCACTTCTTTCAAATCATGTGAACCATCGACAGAAGCGAGCTTGTGTGAGCCGAGCACTAGTGCAGAGAACACGGTGATGGCATCCGTCTCCAAGGCCGCACAGCGGCTACGCGAGTACAAACCTCAATACAGCTCGCCGCATCTACTTACTGGTAGCCATTTGGATGGTCGTCAACCCCAGGGACAAAACGACCCAGACACTCGTCTTAGGTTACAATGGGATATAGCTACATCTTCCCTTCCAACTCGGGTAGAACCGAAAGATGTGGCGAGAAGTGATGGATTTTCAGTATTTCTCGAGAAACATGAAGGCCTCGGAAGCCAAGATAATTTGCAAAGACCTGAGCTTAGATATTTCCTGGGCTGTCGTGGCGGCCATACATTGACGCCGAATGCTCTGGCACCGCACCAGCCGTTCCAGGATAATGAAGCCACTGAAACAATTTCTAGTGAGGAATCGCTGGAGTCCTTTTACACTGCTCCGTCTAGCTTGGATTCCGACGTATTGCTCGTACATATCGCTGCCGAACAATTACCTCGAATGCCAGAAGCACAGTTACCGTCGAACTCATCATCTGATGACAAGGATCCAGAGGACCTGGAGGACATTAAAATCGAGCGCTCAACAAGTCCCTCGAGGCTCGATATGCAGGCAAATGAAATCAGAAGAAGAATATTGCCGAAGACGGCTGGCCCTCTAAATTCCAATCCGCTGGTGGAGTTGCAAAGCGACAGGGAACTATTCAATCCCGTAAGAGGAAGATTGCGTATATTAGGCAGCCTTCCCCGAGCTATCGTGAGCAAGACCTACAACTTATTAATTGGCCCTCCTAGTCATCTCGTTGCACTTATGCTCAGGATTGCGGCAAGAATATGCGCTGGCGAATGGAAGGGTGAGGATGTCGGCTTCGCAGCCAATGGCCATGCTATTCCTGTTAGGTGGGATTATTCTAATGGCGAACTCAGCAACGAAGATTTCTTCTTCGATGAGTATGTGCTTGCAAGCCAGGCCAATAATATTTCTTAGTTGTAAATACTGCAAGACTTCTTCTAGATAATTAGTTTTTCTAGTGTGACAAAAAGTGAGCATTTTTCTAGGCAGGCGTTTTATGTACTAATTCTAGAATAACAATAAAAACCACTTGTGGTTTAATCGGTTGTCTGACGCGTTAAAAGAAATTGCAATTGATTTACAAAAAAAAAATTGATTAATTCATATTATAATTAATAGTTTGCTTTTCTTTTTCTTCTTTACGCTAATAGTAGTTTTTTTTTTTTTTTAGTTGATTTTTATTATAGCCACCCGTGGGTTTTAGAGGCAAATCCACTGTGGAAAATTATTTTTTCGCCTCTAAAAATCAAATTTTAGTTGGCTTTTTTTTTCTAAAAAAAAAAAAAGAAAAGAACAGAAAGGGGGTTTTTTTTTTTTTTAATCTCTTACCTGCCATTTTATTGAATTTATTTATTTGCTTTAGTAAGAAACCACCATGTGGTAGATAAAAAAAAAATACAAAAATTTGCCACTGAATGCTTTTTTATTCATCCACCGAGTATTAAATCGTGCAAGTACCAAATAAATACAATATACCTGACGCGTCCCGATACGCAGACGGTCTATTTTCTGGTTTCTTGGCTTGGTACCAGCCTAATTAGTCTTCGACTTGGAAAAAAAAAGTTAATGCACCTGATGTACCTCAACTAGCAACAAAGAAAGTAATCTCTCTCTCTCTCTCTCTCTGTGTATGCTGCTGGGTCTAGCCGAGGCATTTACATTTTCACGCAAAGAAATAGCGTAACACGTGAGAAGTTTTAATGCAGGAAAACACGGTTCTATATTACAGTCTACACAATTAATTCCCATCTATCTACTCATCCCAGGGGCCATGCGTTGAGCCTACAGAAGCATACGTCTCGGGTCCTCGATGTATTCCTTGACTTTAACAAGGAATTGCACAGCCTCTCTGCCATCGAGCAAGCGGTGATCATAAGTCAATGCCAGATACATCATTGGTCGGATCTCAACTTTCCCATTAACGGCCACTGCTCTGTCCTTGATCGCGTGAAGACCTAAAACTGCACTTTGTGGCAGATTGATGATAGGCGTTCCCATCAACGAGCCAAATACACCGCCATTGCTGATGGTAAAGGTACCACCAGCCATATCTTCGATTGTCAACTTACCATCGCGTGCCTGTGGATGGTTACGGAAATCGTTAGTGCTCTGGTGGTATTGCAATGATTAAGTGGGGCCTCCGTACCTTCTTGCCCATGTCAGCTATGGCCTTCTCAATAGTGACAAGATCCATCGACTCGACGTCACGAACAACCGGTGTCACAAGACCCTTCTCGGTAGCCACTGCGACGCTGATATCCACGTAATCGCGGTAGACAATGGTATCGCCGCCGTTAGGGCCCTCGATGGAGGCATTGACCGCCGGAATGTCCCGCATGGCGAGAACAGCCGCGCGGGAGAAGGCGCTCATGAACCCCAATTTTACGCCTGTCTTTTTAAGCACGTCGTCCTTGTATAACTTGCGAAACTCCATGATGTTTGACATGTCCACCTCGTTGAATGTCGTGAGTGAGGCAGCAGTGTTTTGTGATTGCTTAAGGCGTTCGGCAATACGAAGGCGCATACGGTTCATCTTGACCTGTGTCCGCGTTAATAATTGGATAACTCGTTCAAGATGTTGATATTGGAATGACATACTCGGCGCTCTTCTCGGCTTCCTGTAGAGGCTGATGCAGTGGACGTCTGGCTTGGTTCTGACTGAGCTGACTGAGCTTCCTTGGATGCTGCCCTTGTTGTCGCTGGCTTTTCTGTTTGCTTGGGTTCGGGGTTTAGGCTTGTCTGGCTCTGCTGCGGTTTGGTCTCCGTCTTTACTGGCTCTGATTCTGTTGCTTCCTTTGCTTCATCTTTTGAGGCTGCGGGTTCTTCTTTACTGCCTGACGGCGCTCCACCGAGCTCAATACGGACAAGGTCTTGTCCGACGGTTACGGTGTCTTCCTCGCTGGCAAGAAACTCCTTGATAGTCCCGGCTTCTGGGGCGTTGACAGCAACGTCGATCTTGTTGGGGTGTTAGAGCATTCTTGGTGCCAGTGTGCAATTGTTTGGTGGGTCACATACCTTGTCAGTCTCGATCGTCGCAATCTCTTCATCCTGCTCCACGAAGTCGCCAATGCTCTTTGAGAACTGCTTCAGTGTTCCCTCTGATATGGACTCGGCCATTTGTGGTACTTTGACTACCTTGTCGGCGTATGTTCGCACAGTTTGCATCAGGGGCGGAAGCATCGCCAGGTAGTTGGAGCGAAAAGGGTGCATAGAGCGCAACGGCGCCATGCGCGCAGCGGTGGCTATCCTCCTGGACAACATTCTGGCGGTCTTCTTGTGGTTCCTGTAACAGAGTGAGTGGCAGGCGGTGGGCGGTGGTGATAATTGCACTATGTAGCGATGTCAATGCTGGGTGAGTTAGGTGGCTGAGTACGGAGTAGATTGTTGTGAAAACGTGAGCGAACCCGTGTTCTCCGAGTGTGTATGACCTATTATTATGTGAAGTACAATTGAAACCAAGGGTGGTCTAGCTGTTGTGGAGCCGTCGAAAAAAATGAGGAATTGGGTTCGGGTGAATGGCCGCGGCCCTGTCTTTTCTGTGTGGGTAAAAGTGGCTGCGGTTATTACTCCATGCTTGTACTCCGTACATGCCCCTTGGTGCGTGCAGGGGCTGCTACACTCATGATGCTCGAGTTCTTCGGCATCTCCAAACACTTAATACCGTTCATCTTCAGATGCAGGAAACCCGCGTAGCATATGTGACGATAATTTTGGCTAACTCAATAACTACGGGTAGTTTCGGTTATAGGACAGGCGCAGGAGCGCCGTTCAATGAACTAACCAATCAATCACTCGATTAAACAAGTGATGCTATAGTCCGCACCGTTGCCACATTAGTATCTACTTACATCTAGCACATACGAGACAACACGTCAGCACGCTTGGATGTATTAACGCACCCGTATTAATATGGCAGATTCCATATATGTAAATAGAAAAATGCACCAGAAAATGAAAATCACAAGGAACCCAGCAATACCAACTGAGTGCCGGACGGATAGAGCGGATAGCGCACAGTGTAGGGTAGGCAGTGCACTTCCAGTGCGGATGGGCATGCGCCACACCAGGCCACAAGGCAGCAACACTGCGAAGCATGGCTACCTGGTAGTTATTTGAAGATCATGTCCAGAGCTCGCGAGGAACATCGTCAAAAAGCCGCCAGGAATCCCGGCACAACACGGTTGCGGCAGCTACACCGTCACAAAGGCACAAAGAATAACCCAAACAAGTCGATTGACAATCAACAATTGCGTCAAACCGCGCAGACCATCCCTACGCCGCTGAGCTGCACCGCCGACGACGGACAAGCTAGATCAACATCAAACTTGCCATGTCGTCACGACGGGCTGCCATGTAAGACCCCAAGACCAGAAACACACGAACGCGACAGTGCCACAGAAAAGTAGAAAGCAGACTTGCTAAAGCTTCACGCACAGTTCGCTCTACCGGCGCTCCCTGAAATTGGCGTTGGACTGGGCAGTCCAACGCCAGCTTTGGCGCGGGCAAGCACTTTACATACGATCGCTGTTCGAGGCAAATCGCAACATTACCGATCCCAGACAGCAAAGGGTAAGCCGAAACAACGTACCTCCACCAACTAGGGCCACACACTGACGACCAATACAGGCCTTGCTATCCGAGACGGAGAAGTTGCTTGATACGTGGAAGCACCCTGACCCATATATTCCACCGACTGCACCTGGAGGTATGGCATCGAAAGACTCGATTACAACACAACCGGCTAGCTAACGAACCCGATCAGGCTCCAAGTACGAGCGAAATTTGCCATCGCCAATTTTGGATCGTGAGTGCCTCATTTGTCTGCTGAACATTGTTCTCTGAAAAGCCATTTGACTGACAAATGCTAGCGCCTCCACACTCCGTCAACCGACACTGACACTTGAGTATAAATACGGGCTGGACCAGAGAGGCAGACGATATGTATTTGTAGCTCTAGATCGAATTTATCGAACCGCCGCATTTAAATATTTCCCCATGGGCCAAGGTCACGGGCCAAGGCTACAAACGGTGAAGTATATTCAAGTCGAACATAACCCCCCTATTAGTTTGCCACCACAGCCCAATACTGTGTTACCAGATGTTGTGTATGCAGGATACCTGTATCATGCTTGTATTATCATTTGACATGAGAGGAAAACAATAAATAACTTAATAATTTGGCACCACAGTTGCAAGCGTAAGCACCGAGACATGATTTCTGACCAACACCTAACCCACCACCCATATAAACATATCACAATTTCACTTTAAGACGGCCAACGTGTCTGGAAAATGTTTTCATTCATGACCATAGCCGTGGGATTATTGTACAACCCTTGCGCGTAATAAAAGCAAATAACCGTGAACCCTGAACCGTGACCCCTTTGTCATTGCAACCTAAACCAACCCGCATGAAAACAGAAGCCAACTACAAATTTACAACTCCTGGCTCGCATTCTTGCCGCTCTTGCCACCAGTCTTCTTCGGCAGTAGGTCTTGGGACTGATTAGCGTAATTCGATAAAACATGGAATTTGCACAGCTTACTCTGGTGAATATTGGGCAAAACACCACCCTGGGCAATAGTGACATGACCCAACAACTTGTTCAACTCCTCATCGTTTCGGATAGCTAGTTGCAAGTGACGGGGGATGATACGAGTCTTTTTGTTGTCGCGGGCAGCGTTACCGGCCAACTCGAGAATTTCGGCAGCGAGGTACTCGAGAACAGCAGCCAAGTAAACAGGGGCACCAGCGCCAACACGCTGAGCATAGTTGCCCTTTCGGAGAAGACGGTGGACACGACCAACAGGAAATGCCAGACCAGCCTTAGAAGAACGCCTACACAACAAGATTAATGAGACGTAATGATGCCGGCCTGGAGCAGACTTACGATTGAGCATTCTTGGAACCAGAGGCCTTGCCACCAGATTTTCCTGCGCCAGTCATTTTGAATGTGATTTGGGTTTTGGTGAACGAAATGTGGCTTTTGACGTTGAACGAAGTGCGATAAGAGCGGAGGCGTGCAGGATGCGATGATGATAATTGCAAGATTTCGGACAACAGAATTGTGGTTGGGCGGGGGGTGTAGAGGTTAAGTACTTTTTGGCGCGTACAAGACGTGATCCTAGATCACCCACCGGGCTGGTGGCACACCGGCCCCCCAAACGGCGCTAGTCCTACTTTGGAAAATGGGAGTGCAGAGGGAAAACAATCAAGTTAAAATAACCAAAGTATCCATTCGCCCCCCCCCGGCTGTTAGCCCCCCTCCATTTTTGCAATGGCGCACACAAGGCGACCCCGTTACCTACTGGTACTAGTAGGTAGTACTCGAAGCGGCTACGACTTAGTTACTCCGTACATTGTCAGTCAAGCAGATCCAAATCCTCAGCCCCATCGTTCAGGTGACGGATGTGCTTCTAATTTGCTGGTGGGAATAGTTACGTGCTGCGTACTTTTAGCCGCATTACCAGTTACAGAAATACGATTTACGTGCCTTGCTGTTGCCCATCGCATATTCGCTGCCTGGTGGACTGAATTCTTGTCGCAGGTTGTAGGGATCATGTTATGCAGTGTAAACCGAAGCATATAATGTCTCGTAATCTCCGGGCTGCGATTGTGATGAACCAATTAACTTGAAATCCAGCATTGTTCAGAATCATCGTAACAATGACGCATCTTTCTGTGTTGCCATCTTTACCATCTTAACTTGCCATCTAGCCCTTTTCTTCTTCTTCTGGCCAGTGGCACCTGGTACCAGTAGCTACGTAGCTTCATTACAGCGAGGCCCCAATTAATGGAAAACAGGAATCCGCTGTCTATTTGAGTATGTGCTACTCGTAAGGCGTTCGCAATGCAATCAGATCATGATTCCCTATAGTAATGCTATTGCTAATTCTCTGAAGTACTACCATCAACCAATACACAGGATGATTGGTATAGCTGTTGGATCGATTCCTTATGGCTAAAGCAGGGCAAGTGCAATACTAGTACTACTGTGCGGATGGCTTCCCAGTACATATTCCTCCAAGCTATCAACCCGTTATGAACTGCGGCAGTTGTTGTCCTTTTGTAGTAGCCAATCAGAAAATCGGTAGGCTGCTCGGACTAGACATGAAAGCACGAAAAAACAAAAACAAAAAAAAAGGGCAAGGCAAAAGCGGGCAGGTGGCTCAAAATCACTGGGTAGTAGTGTGAAGACGAGGCCGTGGGCACCAATGATAGCACTAGATCTGGATTATGTAATTAACATTTTGTGGTGCTGCCAATCTGGCTTCTAGTGAGTGCCTTGGGTCAGTAGCTAGTGCCCTTTACGTGCCAACGCACCAGCTGTATTAGAGCCCCGGTTTTTTCCCGACAACGTGGTAGGATCAGTCACTCAAGCATCGGAAAACACGCGCGACCGTGGCGCGCTCCCTCCCATCATCCACTACCAGCCATAGCAATCAGTAACCCACTCGTACTGCTTCGCGTTCAGCTACAAAAGCCCAGCCCACCCCCCGATCTTTCAACCTCCGCCATCAACTTTCATCACCACCCGCTGTCTAACCCTCGCCCTCAACCATATTCAAAAAAATTTCTTGGTAAATTATCCTGCTCATTTTTGAAACCGCCAAAATGCCCCCCAAGGCCGCCGACAAGAAGCCCGCCTCTAAGGCTCCCGCTACCGCCAGCAAGGCTCCCGAGAAAAAGGACGCCGGCAAGAAGACCGCTGCTTCTGGCGAAAAGAAGAAGCGCTCCAAGACTCGCAAGGAAACTTACAGTTCTTACATCTACAAGGGTATGCCATTTCCGCCCTTGATGAAAGCCGTGTGTTCTAACCCGCATTTTGCGACAGTCCTGAAGCAGGTCCACCCTGACACCGGTATTTCCAACCGTGCCATGTCTATTCTGAACTCGTTCGTCAACGGTTAGTTATTCATGTCTACCATAGTATGATCCGAATCTAATTACGTCCAAGATATTTTCGAACGCGTTGCTACTGAGGCATCCAAGTTGGCGGCTTACAATAAGAAGTCAACCATTTCTTCCCGAGAGATCCAGACATCCGTTCGGCTCATCCTACCCGGTGAACTTGCCAAGCACGCTGTCTCAGAGGGTACCAAGGCTGTCACCAAGTACTCCTCGTCCACGAAATAATTTCGTGCTTTGACATTAGCTTGTTTTGGGTCATAACTCTGGTTGTTTTATTTTTGCGTGGCATTTGGGTGTCATGATTGAGATCCTACAGGCAGAACATGCCTCAACTTCGGGATTTATTAATGCGTTACGGATGGTTTTGCTTTATGGGGGCAATGTCTTCACGGTCAATGGGGTTCGCGGTTGTACAATAAACATCGAGAATAGGGTCTCGACAATGAATTCGTGCACATGATACTTATGGTTTTCTGACAAGTGAGATTTCTGCACATCCATTCGCAAGGGAGACTTAACAATTCACCCTAGTCCTGCCTTAGATTTCTTCATCGTCTGTGTTACGGGCTGCAATATGCCCTTGTTGTCGATCGATCCGAGGGCAGTCCCACAACTCCAACCCATTCTCTCTAGCATGGCTCTTCCGCGGTTATCTACACCGAGTTCCGGTGCGGATGCACCAACCACTTCTCCTTCACGATAGCCTGCTGCTCCAAGGGTTTGGCCCCGTGTTGTGGATAGTTTCGAATTTCTTTTACCCTTGGTATCAAGTCGGGGCAGGAAGCGCCTTTGGATTTGTCTCAAGGCATTTTGGAATGGTATTTCGGCATATGGCTGTGTTCTGATTGTGCGGTACAGTGTTGGACGGCGCTGGTCGGCTTTACCAGTTGATTTAGATTTTATGTTGAACTTGTTGGCAAGCTCGTGGATCAACTTTCGGGCGTGGAGGTCCATTGGTGGAAAAGATAGCCTGGAAGTAAATATCGAATCAGCATTGGCCTTGTTGCCGTAGTATAAAATTCTCGCAAGAGGATCATACACTTCGTTTCCGCTGTGCAGAAATCTCTCAATCTCCTCTCCAACTTGTTCAATACTCATGCCTGAGGGATATTTCGTTCTCAGATCGTCTGGCTTGGCGCTTTTCTGAAGCATTCCTAATGAACGAAGTTCTTCTCGTTGTCTTTTACGTTCCTTTTTCCTCATCCGATCACTCTTCCAAGCCACCTGCAACTGCAGTTCTAGGTCGGAATCGTCGTTGTTAAATGGTACTTGAGTACGATATCCTTTGCCCTTCTTTGACCGAATATGAGCTGTGCTCCAATCCATAAAATCAAACTCCTCTTGCTTGTTAGCGCCATACCTTCTTGCAGGTCGAGTGTCGGGGAAGTTAGACTCTGGTGTCTGTGTGTCAGCAGCAACGTCGGAACTGCAGCTCAAGTCTTGTGCAGCAATGAGGTCGACAAGGGCATCTTCATCCTCTGGATCTTCTGTGTGTCGCAAAGTGTCTTCAATGGATTTGAAGTAATGTTTTTTATGCTGTGGTGCCTGGCTTCCTGCTGCCCTGTTGGTGTCATGAGGTCTGTTATGCTTGGTATCGGAATCGGAGCAACTGAACACAACTTCAGTATCGCGTGCGCCAAGTTCTCGTTGGTTGCCCCCTATTTCGTCGAAGAGACAGTCTAGTTCCCCGCTGTCCCGCATATTGTTGATATAGTCAGCCACTATATCTTCGTCACCGGTTTCATACTGTGTGTGGCCCTTTCTCCTTCCACGCTTACGACTTCTAGAAGATTGCAAGTAGTCTGTGGAGAGATAGTCCTCATCCGCACTTGGGGATGGGGGTTTGGATTCGGTAGTGTGATGTACTTCTTGCTCTCGAAGCATTTCCTTTGCTTTGAACCCATGTCCTTTCCGTTCCCTTCGTCCTCTGAACAAGATGACCTCCTCGCTAGAGCTGCTGTCTGGAGACGAAGGGTGGTTCGACACTACGGCTTGTGAGCAGTGAGAGTGTTTAGTTGTCTTATCCTCAACTATGTCCAAATAAAAAGTTTGCGACCCCTCTTCGTTAAATTTGTCGTAATTTTGAGTTGGGCTATTATGAAGAACGAGATCGCTACTACGCATCCCGTCCTGAGTTTCCAGCGATAGTTTCAGCATAGTTTCTTTGTCATTAGAATTGGATTCGCTGGACTCCTCCTTGGTCGGATGGTCATTTAGGGGATCGGTTCGTCCAGCACTAACGAAATGCACTGGATTCTTTCGGAGCTGAGCGTGCTCATTCCAGAGACCATGATCATGCAACGACGTTTGACGAGCTTCTTCCACCAACGTGATTGCAGCTAGATGGATTCTGTTAAATTAAGCCTGTAATCAAATTGCATAGTACAGAGTGCTGTAAGCTGGGGTGGTGACGATGTACCTGTTGAAATGGCTAGCATTGCATGGTGATTTTCAGGAAGTCCTGAATGTGACCGAGCCTCGGAGCGCTTAGTTGATAAACTTTTGCCTCCCTTCCATGGTCGGCCACTCTTTTTGGATCTCGCCATTTTTCTCCAATTAGTCGAAGGGTCGAAGATTCCCTCTCATTGGGAGCGAGAAAAATACACAACTAATCAAGAATCCTGGAATGGACCATGTAGTGAGATGAGATGAGAGATGGCACCAGGGATATTGTACTTGGTGCAACTCAAGACTTCTTTGTGGATGGAACCCGTTGTCGGTGGCGGACTTGGCCTCGATGTGCCAGCAAGTGCGTTCATGGGGCGTTTGTCAGCCCCACCAGCAGGCAGCCTCTTGCACCGCCGTCATGTGGTTTGATCAGTATGCTAATGCACTCAAACATCCTTCTTATCGAGTCACATCCTCGTTCTCGTATCAGGAAGAAATCCAGCTGCCCACATTAAGTCCTAAGCTTTCTGAATTATTTATTCGTCATCTTTTCTACTGTCGTCGCGTGGCATTCTTTCTACTGACGGTCCTCATCCTCCACTGCCAAAAGTGGGATCGTGGTCGGGGGTTCAACTCCGTCATTCAAAGGCGTCTGGGGTTCAATAGACCTCATCGCTACTAGCACACTCTAAGGCTACTAAGAGTGCATACCAATTAAAAAGAAGAAGCTTGATTCTCTTGTGTGTGTTAGGCCTCGTGGAACTTGACTTTTGCCTCGACTATTGGCAAAATTTCCCCCCACGTATTCTGCCTCGGGGTTTATTCACCCAGACTTATCTAGTGAAAGCACACCAGACATCCCGATCGTGGACATAAGCACCCGGTGTATGTTTATCACTCGTTTACTTGGGGTTTTCATCAGCATCCCAAACCTTACCTTCGATATCATCACCAAAGACTTGGAAAATTCGTCATGGAATCCGCTATTGCCAATGTCGATCTCGGCAAGTACCGGCGAATCGTTCAACTGTTTTGGGACCCTGAACCAGTCAACGATCAGCAATTAGACCAGCCTGTGTGGTGTCTAGGCCGCGTTTATTCTCTGTCCGCAAAGGACACACAAGATGCGCCTATGAATGTTCAGCACGAAGACCAGAGCGTCCAGTCGCTTTCGAAAAAACATGATACTTCATCGAATTCGAAGGAAGAGAACTCTGCAGAACCATTAGCAGTAGGTACGGATACTGAGGGAACGCCTCTGGATTCGTACTCTGGAAGCTTTTCATCTTCTCTCGCATATGAGGAACCAAGTCCCGTTGGCGCTGGATGGCCTGCGGCCTTCTTGGATGATTTTGCTTCGCGATTTTGGATGACCTACCGATCAAACTTTGAGATTATCCCGAAGTCGACGGACCCTAAAGCAGCATCAGCTTTGTCTCTGTCAATGAGAATAAGGAGCCAACTTGTGGACCAGAGCGGCTTCACATCGGATAGCGGCTGGGGATGTATGATTCGTTCTGGGCAAAGCTTGCTTGCCAATGCCATGGCGGTTTTGGATTTGGGAAGAGGTAAGAAGATGATAAAAATTTGTCTCGTCTGATGAAAGCATCTGACATGACTATTAGACTGGCGCCGAGGGATGCTGCCAGATCGTGAGCGGCGGCTCCTTGCATTATTTGCTGATGATCCTCGAGCACCATATTCCATTCACAATTTTGTACGACACGGAGAAAAATACTGCAGTAAATACCCAGGCGAGTGGTTTGGTCCTTCCGCTACTGCTCGTTGTATCCAGTAAATTATCCACTCGACCTTCTCTTTGTGAACCTTCACTAACTCCTCTTGGTTCAGAGATCTGGTTAATTCACGCAAGCAAGAGTTGCGAATCTACTCCACAGGCGATGGGCCAGATATTTATGAAGATAACTTCATGAAAATTGCAAAACCAGATGGAGAGGTTTTCCACCCAACCCTGGTCTTAGTAGGAACGAGACTGGGCATTGATAAAATCACGCCTGTGTATTGGGAGGCACTCATAGCATCTGTACAGATGTCCCAGTCGGTTGGGATAGCTGGGTAAGTCGAAAAATCTCCTCACTTTGTCACGGTGGCCCTCTTTTTAATTACGAATTTTGACTGTCCGTGCAGTGGTCGCCCCTCATCGTCCCATTATTTCGTTGGCTCCCAAGGTCATTTTCTTTTCTACTTGGACCCTCATCATACCCGAAAAGCTTTACCCTACTATTCGGATGTAGCGAGGTATACAATTGATGACATGGACTCATGCCATACATCTCGCTTAAGACGTATCCATGTTCGGGAAATGGACCCAAGTATGTTGATTGGGTTTCTAATTCAAAATGAAGATGAGTGGGTTGAGTGGAAGCGATGTGTCAAACATGTCCAAGGCAAATCTATAATTCACGTGGCAGATTGCCATCCCGCAAACGAAATTCGAGACGCGACTGGGCGATCTGTTATTGACGAAGTAGAGCTCTTGAGCGATGAGGATGGGGAAGATGGCGGAATTCCACATGACAAAAGTGAATAACTGACGTATCCGGCGACGTATTCTTTTTGGCTTGGATGATACCTTGACGTGAAAGGGGTCTGGACTCAAGACCCTTAACATTGATACACCTGGCGGTATTGAACTTATTGAACGACTGTGACTCGAGGAATAACAGACGAGGTATCACGGCGAGTTGAAGGAAAAAGAAACACTGGCTTTTCGGTCTGTCTTGCACAGTGACGATGAATCTATTTAGCCCTTTTTTTGCCTTGAATCTGGCTGCTTAGCTTAGGCTTTGTTGCTGCATGGTTTTCATGGCGAATATGATCGAAGAGTTTCGATCTCGAAGAGAATTCTGCGTGGCAGACACTACACTGTTGCTATAATCATCTTAGATTTGTACTTAATGAATGCATGGGATTCTGGTCAACGTACTTGCGCCGTAGCCTCTTCTAGCTGTCGAGCCATTTTCCTTTGTCGTTTGGCCTTTGCCTTTCCAATCTTACCCTGAGTAGACACTGATACCTCATCAAGACTGACACTTTGAACCGATGCTGCAAGGTGGGCTTCAGCTATGTCTTCCACGCGGTCAACATCGCAGCCTTCAGGGCCTGAGAGGCGTAAGCGCTCCTCTACTTCATCTCTTGGAGCATATTCATCGGTCTGCTGGTCAGTCGATGAATCCGATGCTTCAATCTGCTCTTCCTGATAGGCTCGCCCGTCTGCAGGTCGGTACATGGTTGGGTCAGTCTCCTGAGGACTAGCTTCAGTGGTAAATAGGTCAACTGATTCCATGGTCGGGCGTTGACCTGTTTCTTGAACTGGAGCTACGTCTAGTTCAAGAGCGATACCTTCCTTCTTCATTTGTTTACCCAAGTGATGAACAGCTTTCACGTGCTTTTTGCTGCGCTCATGAGCCTCAAATTGCTGAGCACTTTTGAACGACTTGTTGCAGACGACGCATTCCAAAATCTCTACTTCGGAGTCCTCCTCGATATCGGAAAAATAGTCATCCAGTCCATGTTCGTCTTGCGGCCGTGACCACTCCGGAGAAACATAAGACTCGAACTTTAGTCGGTTGGCAGCACGCGACCGAGCAGCTTGTGCCGCAGCTGCATCTCGCAGTTGCTTTTGTCGCTCGGCGTCCGTCTGCGAATTTGGAAGGTATCGAGGGTCACGTTTGCGGACAAAAGTTACCAAAAATCGAACAGCGTCATTGAACTCACGAATAGCATCGTCTCGACATTTTTTATTCTCCTTCTCCATCAGACGACGTATACGTCGATCGGGAGCATCAGATAAGCGATACTTATCTCTCCACGAAAATGACTTTTTGGTGGAAAATCCTGACCATGCAGCATAAAAATGTTTCACAACTGCCTCGTAATCGTCGTCTGAGGACCCGAAAGTTGGGTAGTAAGAATGGTCTATCTGCCCAATTTCTGCGGCGGTTTCCTCCTCAAGAGCTAGGTGTTCAAACGTTTCCCTGGAGACACCAAAAAATCCAGTAGGTTCATCATTAAAGGGTATTGTGGCATTGAACCGACGTATTAAGCTGAATATTTCTTCCGTTGTGGTAAGGCGGACGTTACGAAATGTAGCGGGTTCGGTATCGTCCCCCGCAAGGTCATTCCCGGCTAGAATCGAATCGCGATGTGAGTCATACCAGGCCCGTTCCTGAGGATCAGATAAAACTTCGTATGCTGCTTGAATCTCTGCGAAGTTCCTCGTTGCCTCTTGGACATTATTAAGATTGCGGTCAGGGTGAAGCTCAAGAGCCTTCTTTCGATATGCCTTCTTGATCCTGGCAAACAGTCAGTAAGGTCTCATCATTCAAAAGCATCTGAATTATGATTATACATACTCGGCGTCTGTAGCATCTGTATCAACCCCTATAAGCTCATAGTAGCAGATCTTGGAGGGATTCGAGGTTGAGTTTTCACTTTGAGCCCCTGGCAGAGACTGTTGGGCACCCATCGTCCCCCTTAGTTCAACTGGAAGGGAGAATAAATAGCTAGGTTCAAGGTGCTATCACAGCCAAGCCTGGGCTAGATCCTGCTTTACGTTGGTGGCCCTCCTGCTTTTGGCAGTCCAAGCGTGCGAGAGAGCTGGTGCGAGTTTTATACTCAATGGATATAGGTCCGATGATCTGAACTCTTATATATATTGTATGGATAATTTGAATGCGATCAGCAATGCAGCAATGAAGACGGGTATGTAGGTGAAGACAGTGAGTTAGCTTTTGCTTGTCTTCTGTGGTAGATACGTCGCTGCACAATGATATCGAGTTCGTGCGCCGTAATCAAGGGCACAAATAGCATCTGGGTGAGTAATTATGATACAGAAGACCGCACTGAGCACTGAGCAATGGTGGCCGGTGGGCCGGGGCGAAGTGGAGCTTCGTAGCTCAACTTTAGCTTCGCTACCAAATATTGGGCTGTGGCTGTCGGTTTCCTGCAACTTAGTAGTTTATTGATTATATTATGAGCCAGTGCACGATATCCCAATATCCGTAGACGGTCCCGTAAGTGTCGGTTCAGAATCATTGTAGGCAAGCGAGTGATCACTCAGATGATACTAGGTACCTAGTAGCTAGCAGAGACACCGAACACTCCTTGTCTGCCTCTAAGTACTTAGACCTAGTAGGCAACCAAATCATCTAAGTACTTATGTATTGACATATAGGGAGAAGTTACATATGGACTTACTTGAGTAAGTACCTACTTAGGTAAGTACCTAGGTAGCTAGTGGAGGAGTTCGGTGTTATCTGCTTTCAAATGTCCTCGTGCCTGGGCACTGAAGTACTATGATAGCTCTTTGCTGCCCAATGGCTCGTGGGGCCTCTTCTGCCATACAATTTTCTTACTTACTTAGGTAAGCGAGTCTCCACGAGCGATTGGGCAGCTAAAGAGAGGGTGCTAGGTGGGTGGCACCAGGCGCTGGTGACATTAACCAAACAGGATGTGGCACCGGAGGATCAGTTGACTTCTTCAGGCGAAAAACCTTCAATGTTCGCTGACGCCACCAGATGGTCAGTATGTACTTTGAGCACTGAACATACCTAGGTACGGAGTACCTAACATACAACTGCTTCTCCCACACAAACCCCACTCACAATCTGAAGTTGGTGATGCTGACGCCAGTCTCTCTGGTACGGCCGATTACTCTGTGCCAGTCCGCAATGAGGACACGTCAAAATGAAGTTCGCTCGTGACTTTAAAGAAACTCTGGCTAACCAAGGTGCGTCAAGGCTCCCCTCCCGAGCTCCGAATCCTCTTCTACCTGTTCTTCTAGCCATATAGAGTACAGTTGATGGAGTCCAAGCTATCATCTTGTTTTCAGCTGCCGCAACACGGTTACACTGACGGCTGCATCTCATGCTGTAGATTTCCCCCCTCATTGGGTTACCAGAGCTATACCTTATGGTCAGCTGAAGAAATGTCTCAAGAAAGTGCAGCGAGAACTACGCGACCTGGGCCTCGATCCCGAGACCCTCCGTGCATTACTCGACCCTACCACAACATCTCCTGTCGCACTACAATACCATTTAAAAAGTAATCCATCACAGTCAAGGTACAAGGCGACTCGCTTTGGAAGACATTGTTCTTTGATCAAACCTGCTAACTGAGTCACCACGTCCAGCTGCGACCAACTCCAATTTCGTTCAACCAAAACTTACCGTCTACGTCCACTTGCAGGATGGTGTCGCCGTAGATGCGTCCCTGACACCCACGTCGCGGGGCTTCTTTGAGCGAGTTGCTGCGGAAATACGCTCTGATCCTATGGGCCTAGCAGGCACGCATGCAGATACGCAATCTACAGAAACCAGCCCCGTAGTAGCCTCTGGCCACGATGCTGATCGCCAGGCTGACGGAAACGACCATAATATGTATGAGACGGTTGAGGTGCCCCTGGTCTTTGATGCCGAGTTTTTCGACATGCTTCAAAGTGACGTGAATAACTTGGATGCTCTTCAAACAGAGGAGGAGGGGAAAATGACTGCAGAGGTGGTGGAACTAGGCAAGGAAGTCTCATTTGTTTGCCGAACCAGTCGGTTCTCCAAAAGTGACCTTGCTCGTTGGCGTCGCATATTCGAGCTATACCTGGATGCCGAAGTGTTTTTTAGTACTCATGAAAGAGATCATGGCACACGGTCAAGTCAAATGGCTCTGAAGCAGTTGCAGTGGTTCCAAGCCGAGGTTGAAAAGGGCCATCTTGCCAGGGACTTCAAGCTCCGGGAGAGCCGGATGGCCTTTTCAAGGTTCGTTAATCTCAACTTAAGCTTGTTGAAGAACCTTCAGTTCCAGGAACTGAACAAACTCGCCATAGTCAAAATCCTGAAGAGTGAGTGCCTCGGTACAAGTACTTATGCAACGCACACAGGCAGGGTTGCTAAGATCCCAGTAGAATTTGACAAAAGAACATCACTCGGCGTGTCCCAGACATTTCGATCCGCCATACAATCTGAGAGCTTTCTATCGAGAGATATGGCTAAAGACATTTGCGCTCAGATGTCACAGCAGTTGGTCACGGTTGTGCCTCAATTAAATGACTACCTGTGTCCAGTGTGCTTCTCTGTAGCATATCGTCCAGTGCGACTCGACTGTGGGCACGTATTTTGTATAAGATGCGTGGTTAAGATTCAGCGGAGAAACGAGAGACATTGTCCGTTGTGTCGAGCAGATGTCGTCATGAACGCGTCTGCAGGTAAGACTGCTCCAAGTTGTGTTTTTCAGCAGACATTTTCTAATTCCATTGTATCACCAGACAATCTTGACCGTGTGCTGGAAAAGTACATGAAACAATACTTCGCAAAAGAAGTGAAGGAGAAACAACGAGCGAATGAGATAGAGCGAGGCATTGAGGATTACGGACCTGGCTACACACATCATGACTGTGTGGTCTTGTAGCTAAAATAATAGCATGGCGTTGTCATAAGGACCTAATACTTAATGTATGCCTGTAATCACTATTGAATCATGCGACAACAAGGTCTAGGATTGATCCACTCCCGTTGCAAGATATCCCCTCATCAGATGTTGTCTGTTCGTATGTTCACTGTTGAAGCTGCAGTTCAATCCTCTTCTACTGACGGTATCATTTCCAGGGCGCTACTTCGCATAAACAACTTCCATACCTGATTGAGTAGTGAATATAGCTGGTTGATGAAGACAAGACTTATCATACTCCCCGGGCCTATCTTTTCTCAAATTAATCCGTATGAAAAAAAAAATAAATCTGATCTGCCAGATTTGACTTGTTATTTGGATGATGGAAGAAATTCATGGTATGACTAAGCGTCGAAATCTGAGTCCGTCTTCGGCATTGTTTCCGTCGCATTCAATGCTCTGTTGAAAATATTTTGAAGCATTTCAGTGTCTTCTAGCCCTACACTGATACGAACCAAATCCTCTGCAACCCCAAACTGCGCAGCCCAGGACAGCTCTTGATAGTGTGCAAGTAGTACGTACGGGCTACCCAGCGTAAAATTAGTTCCAAGGCTAGGCCCCTTGGCAATTTCCACGGAGTCATAGAAGGCCTCTGCATGTTGCCTAGAATGGAAGACAATGGACAGTAGGCCTCCGTATCCTCTGTTTGGCAGCCTGTACTCGTCGTAGTAATGCCTAGACGGGTTGCACTTGGGGTAGAAAATGTCCTTGACGCTTGCATGTTGTTGCAGAGTAGCACAAATAGCTTCCGCATTTGTGTTTATACGGTCCACTCTGTTGAAAAAATCTCGACTGTTCCTCTCCATGAAAATTGCATCCTCTGGCCAATATGTGTCTTCGTATATGTAGTTCATAGCCTTTTTAATTTGCCCGTAGAACCGACTGTTAGGGTTCAATATGGCACTCCCTCCCATCACGTTAGAATCGCCGGAGAATATCTTCGTCAGGCTGCTTACGACAATGTCGGCAGCTGGCAGAACGTTGATGTTGGCGAAAGTCCCAATGGTTTCATCTACAACGATTGCAAAATCGAACTCATCTGCTAGGCGACGAATCCGTTGTAGATCTGGACATATCAAGAGAGGATTTCCTGGAAATTCGCAAAATAGCGCCAGGAAACGATGACCAGTTCTCAGGAGCTCCTCAAATTTGTCCAGGTCGGCAGATGAGGCATGGCCGAAGAACTCACACCCCGGACCAAACTTCTGCAAAATTTTCAGCGTGTCAACGTAGGGAAATCCAAAGTTGACGCTTTTCATTTGACCCCTGGCATAGAGAAGAGCCCGGTGAGCATTGTAGATGGCATTCATTCCCGCTGGAAATAGATACACATCGTCCTCGTGTAAATTCTGCAAACCCCGTGAATTCGAAGCCATGACAGGTAAGGAATCCATGTCTTGTACTAGACACCCGGCAATTCGTCTTCGGATAGCAGATTTAGCACGTTCCACAAATGCAAGGTCTAAGTTCCTCCCAAATCTTTCTTCCAGGAAACGAGAGCTTTCCAAAGACTCCTCGTAGTTGTAGCTTCCCATATCCTTTGAATTACCATTATTCCCTGCTCGTTGGTATCTTTTGGGTCCTCGGATCGCCCATGGTGATGCTTCGCTTGATATTTGAGTTGAGTTGGTTGGAATAAGCAGACCATCTCTCAGCAAGCTGTGACAAAACTCGGCGCGGCGGCTTGAAACACCATCTCCTGTGTGTTGCCAATACTGTTTTGCTATGGGAAAAGCTGCCTTGGGCAACAGGATAGCAGATACTGTTGGAGCAAGCTTCTTCAGCAACGGTGATAGAGTTTTGGACATATCCAGAGCCAGCTCGACAAGATTGATTTTCTGTAGATAGCTGGGCTCTGCGTTGGTGACAAAGTTAATGCAGCGTTGTGCGGCTGCTGGAGTCGGAAACAGCATTGCCTGCTGGTCACTTAAGCCATAGTCTGATACAATATCTGAGGCAAATGCCTGAATACTTTTATGGATGAAGAACCTTGTGCCATTGCGTTGTTAGTAACAGTTGAGCCATGCGGGAGAGTCAATATAGCTTGTACCTGGGATAGCCAGTCGCCATCTTCTCGACAACCCACTTTTCGCCTTCTTCGTAACCAATATTGGATTTCCACGTGGGCAGTGACACGCTGACAGCCTATGCGCTATGCGTCAGTCTTTTCTGTAATGTTTCGGGCTCTCTATGGGCAGAACTCACATGAGCTGTGTCCTGGGGAATGGATTCGCCCAGGGCAAGCGGTGACATGATGGCTGTAGAGGGCTGGGGATATCCTCGCAGCTATGCGTGTTTTACCGGTAATATGTATGCGGCTGTGCGTTGGTCATGTCCTGGGATAAACTGCCGCCTTAGTTATGTTTTGACCGAAATTAGCATTTGGGTCAGAGTTGCCTCTGATCGAAGTTGAATTCGTCTAGTATTTACTATTGGTGGGGCGACCCTGGCGGGGGGGCCGACCATCGGACCTCCGCAAACCTGCTAACTGTGCAGCTAGTACTATGTACTCCGTACAAACTTAGGTACGTGAATACTACTATACTAGTACTACCAGATCCAATGACTTTAAGCAGGGTCGCGGCTCTAGGCAGCATCGGCGTCTTCATCCCCTGAACAGTTAACACTAAACAGTGAGCCAGCTAGTACAGTGGTGTGCTCTGTTCTTCGCACTCGAGCTGTGGCCTATATTACAGTGGTGGCAAAGGACAATGAGAGAGAGAAAATGTCATTCTGCAATTCCAGCTCAGAAAAAGAACTAGCACCAACCCCATGCTTTTAAACACCGCGTCTCCTCCCCGTTCCCACGCAACTGATGCTATCGCTGGGTGCTATGCTATCGTTATCGTTCCCCCAGTCAGCACAGCTGCTCCCCACACCGCTGGCAGGCAAGGGAACTTCCCTCGCAGAAACACCACTGTTCACGATAGTCTCTGGTAGGGGGATACGGCTGGCGGAGACATGACTCATAGACGGGGGCATCCATTGGGCACGGCTAAAGTGCTCGACTGTCGCCGGTACGGAGTTCATATGCCATGGCGTCTGGTCGACGGGCGAAGAAGACACGCGAGACCTAGCGGACACAAAGGTTTCTCGCTCAGGATCGAATGCTGCTGTTGGGGCTCGTGATGGGATGACTTGCCGTGGCATTTGCGATAACGGTCGCGATGCGACCGATGGCACCACCAGAGAACCTGTATTACGCTTGGCCGAGGAAAGACGGGTTGAACCACAGTCAACAATCGGCGGCGGTGTAGCATCACCAACCCAAACATCATTCAGGTCTCCTCCATTCCAGTTGGTATCTGCTACAACTTGTCGACGTTCAACTCCTCTCTCCCCAGGCGCCGTAGGGAGATTAATGCTTCTGATGCCGCGCAAGGCTTGCGGCCTGACCTGGCCTACACCTGCATCCGACGATTGAACCGGCGGAGGCCTCCGCGTGACCCGAGCCTCATATCCCCCCAATTGCCGACTCCATGGACTTCGGTGCGGGAGGTCATATTGGAAGGCAGTTGCCTTCACTGGCATATCTCTACTCGAGAAACCAGGCCTTCCATCTCCATGATTTCCCGCTCCAGGAAACCTTGGACCTGATTTGACCTTTTGTGACGAGGCCGGTGATCTGTCGGCATGATTATGTGTAGCTTCGTGCTTGTCGCTGGAAACTATTCCGTAAGTGAGGATAGCGCCAGCAGCTAAACCCAGAAGTGTACCAACAACAGTAGATGTGTTGATTGTGCCTGATACTCCTTGTGACTCCCCAGCTTGTGTATTCGTGGACTGCAAAGATTTCGAGTTGAGTGAATCCTTTTCCGAGAAAGTTCGTGAGAACTCTTCAGTTGTCCGATGTGATGATTCACTCGACTGTTGCCCACATGGTTCACGCTGGGAAAAGACCCGAGCGCTCACCACGGGTGTAGAGGCACCTTGACCGTACTTTAAACCACGGTCGATCAAGCCTGTCCAAGTTTGCCCACCATTACGGGTGCTCTGCTTCGCTGTGTCATCCAAGGACTGTTGACCAAGATACACAGCTTCTATCCTGTTGCCGTCCATGTCAATGACAGTTGCTCTCATGCAGCCAGTATTGGGCAGGGTATCACGATCAGTCGATCCTTGTAGCAGGAGTGTCTGTGACGGGTTCGCTTGGATACCACGTTGATAGAAGTTGGCTACAGCAGATCTTGTTGGCGCTGTAAATACAAGATGGACTGGTCGGTGTACGTCGTCGGGTGACAAGACTTGCCTGATTTCAAGAACCGGGCGTGTCGGTGTACCAAACACCACTGACAGGGGAGCTGGGTGTGATATATCGTCAGAACTGATATACACGAGTCCAAGGGGTTGGAGGATTGCTGCAAAGTACGATGAAGATGACGGGAGGTGGGAGACTTCGACAACAGGTAACACCATACTCAATAACCTTTGAGGCTCACCACGCAGTCTTATGTATCACGGAGCTTGGAAAGAGAAAGCAAAGAGGGCCCTTAAAAAGGGAAGGAGGAAACGGGAGTACGGGCCGCTCCACTTGAAAACTGTCATCGCATACTAGTTGCACTGCAGGTGCTGCAGGTAGGATTGGCTGGATTCGACGGCTCGAGTACTGAGACTCATGCCTGAGAGCTACCTACGATTAGGCATACAATAATTAGCACATTCAAGATGTCTGCATTATCCAGGCAGGCACTCCGTATCTTGGCCAGCCTGTGCAATATGACTTCCCTGTCATACCTGCATGTACCTAATGTATCGCGGCCTAACAGTTGCCGACCGTATGTAGCGAAGTGGCAACCATGAAACGCTGATTGACCACTTGCAGCACAACAACTGTTGTGATAAGTCGTGTTACATGGTGACACCCACACAGCCATTGGAGCCCATAGGCTTCGCTCACACAGGCATGGGACCATCGTGACCGTTTATCAACTCCTTGTTGTGTGCTGGCTCTGGGTCCAATGCAGGGCACTCAAAAGCCGTTGCGACTGTTGTAATGGTATTGGTTGACGGAAAAGGCGGTCTGAAGCATGGGTTGTTTCTGCATGGCTTCGCTTTCATTTTTGTTTTTGGCTGGGAACTGCAGTTGTATTGTCCTGCGGCACATATGGACCAATACTTGTCTGGCTCATAAATCAGGATTAAACGTATTTACGCACATACTTGTCAATGGCTTTATGATGGTGTGTATGCGGTCGATAAAGCGCCTTCAAATAACAACATATTTCGATTGTATATCCTAGAATAATGACTTACGATGTAGGAAGAATGCTTCAAACAAAAATCCGCACAGCCGGATTGACGATACTTAAGTCCTAAGCCCCGAAGTCAATTACCGCAATCCCTGTTGGTGGAAGGACTGTCCTGGCCCGGCGGATATTATGGTTGCTCGACAACGTGGACAAACCCTCTATCATGACGACCTCGAACAAGCGCCATCGAGCAGGATTCGCTTGATACTGATCCGTTGGTAGAATATGTCACCATAAGAACCAACTGAGCAACGGCAGCGGGAAATTGCTCCTTCAAGACGTTGAAAGAGCCTTGGACCTGTCCCCTGAACGCATCCGTGTTTTGGTTGTAGAAACAAGAGACGGCGCCAAGCCCAGGCGAACCAAGTGTCTGCCAGACGTGTCACACCGTGCGGTGATGTTGTATCACTGCAGGATGACCATACAGGCTGTCGCCTTGGCCGTACCGTACAATTTCACATATGCCAAGTCCTGTTCTTTATTTTTGCAGAAAATTGGCAAGCTCAAAGAACGTCCCATACATCCTCCGCTGCATGGCAGAATTTGCTGCACGCCACGCTGGCTGATAGTGAATAGTTGCTGATAGATATCTTCTCGTCCACAATCGAGTCTGCAAATGTGTCCGAGCCTTTTGCCATGGCCCCGACAAATACACAAATACTCTCCTTCGATCCGATTGTTTCCATATACTCACGGACGCGAACCAGCGGAGCATCAAAGCTGAGCGTCACTTTGCGGCAATTCGGGGGGAGGTGGTCAGTGATTGGGTTCTGAATCACTCGAAGCAACTTTTCATTCGAGTTGGTGGATCGGATCGACAAACGGTGAAGTAGCTGAACCATGAGGCCAGCAAATCGCTTGAATGTTCTGGGGATTCGCACAGAAGGAGACACTTCGATCAACACTCCCTTTGCTGTGTGAATGTAAATCTGCAATTTACCGGCCTTGTTGATGGGCGAATCTAGCAAAGTCAACAGGCACTGCAAGTAAAAGTCAGCACAGTCGAGTAAAAAATTCACCCAACAGAGGAGGGATGTGACCTGATGTGTGATGTCCGGACGAGCATCGCTGATATCACGATTCATCTTCCGCATGACGCCTATATGCTCGTCGCTATTGAGCAATGAATATTTGTCCTCACGATGAACGCCGGTTCTGCTACTACCGCCATGAGATGCTTTATATGTTTCGAGACTTGCATTTGATAGCACAACTATCAGTCGCTGAGAGTCCTTATCCGTTGGTGGTATGGCAGTGTGTTGCTCCGCGACCAACTGAGGCAATGCCGGGGGAGGTAACGATTGTGTCCCTGCTTCGTGAGAACACAGGGTAAGGTTAGTCTTCTGCCCGGTGAGGATGTATACAGGGGGATGGAGGCTTAGGTAAAAGCCATTGTAGGGCCTTTCTTACTAGGTCGTTTCACCCCAGTGCGGCGATCCGGTGATGACATGATGTTTAGTGGTGACCCTGGCGAGGTGAGAAGCGGTGAGATAGATTCACAGCTAGCTAATTCAGCTATGCAGTACCATGTAATTGACCACGTTGCGTAGAAAAGAGGCCCTGCTCACGGGTCCTTTCAGCTCCTGGGCGTGTGCTGTGGAAGATAAAAGATGGCGGGTTTCCACGAGAATCTTTTGTCGTCAATTTGCCCCACTGCACAGGTACATACCTCGTAGGCACTTACCTAAGTAAGTCAAGCAGACGTTAAGCAACCCCCGCTTCCGAAACTACCAAGTCTGGCCTGGAATTACGTAATAACGCCGAGTAAGCAAGTGTATTTGGCAAGCGGTGACCCAAATCATAGTTCAGGGATGCGGCAAAAAAGTCCCTTGCTAACATTTTACAGGTCTCCTACTTTACATGTTTATCACTTGACCCACTGAATTTACCTCTGTACTCGAATACTGCAGACCTCAAAGATCCGTATTACCTCACTTCATTGCGGCGGCCATATTGGAAGTCCGGAAGTAGGTTGCATAGTCGAACACGACAAGAACTTTACTTCATGAGGGTGATACTTGTCGCCGTATGCTAGGATGTCTTCTCAAGTCGCGAAAGCTGCACGCCGTGTGGCCCACGAACTTCATGGTGTAGTAGTATCTGCCGGCTTAATGCAAAAGACTGTCAAAGTCCGAGTAGGCGGCCAAAAGTGGAACAAAGTCGTGAACAAAGTAAGTCTTAATCTTGTTGCCTATGGTGGGTTTTAGCTTGGAGAAGCTACACTGTTGTCCATAGCATCCTCCAATATTGGGCTAACTGGCGGTTGCTTCAGTGGTTCCCTGATCCGAAACATTATCTTGTACACGATCCCAACTCGTCACTGCGAACAGGGGATGTTGTGTCGATTGTGCCTGGCTGGCCGACTTCACGGCATAAACGACACGTTGTGAAACATATCATTGCCCCTTTTGGTGCTCCTATCAACGAGCGACCGCCTGTTCCAACGCTAGAAGAACGAATAGAGGACCGGGAGACAAAAAAGGCAGCGAAAGCCGAACGGAGGCTGTCGAGGACAAACAGTTAGAGTGTGAGGTCATGCGTGAGGGCACTTGGGAATGGAGCATTATCGACGTGGCTCTAGCATCGTTTGCATCATATATATATGCAATGCACTATACTAAGACAAGACTCCGTTACCGTGGAGCTTACGAGAAGAAAGGCGAAATTATTGGCTTTGGTCTGAGGCAGGTGTTCAACGCATTATGAGTGATTGATACGCAAGCAAAAAGCACTGTATTTGTGAGCTGGGCTGACAAAGCGGATGGAATAGTAATACGACTGGAACCAATCTATACGACGTTGTAAGATATAATACTTGTACTTTATGCCGCGAATTGAACCTTTGAAGCTTTTGTCTCCTGATCACAATCAGCCTGCGCATTGCATTTGAAATGATAGTGAAGTATGTGGCTGGCTCGAGTTAGTGACTATACAAAATTCAGCTTGTCATGCACATTCTCGAAGTTTTGAGGATCCTTGTCTAGCCTCCCCTTTCTCCGAATTCCTTAGCCCAATCTTCATACTCCTTCAGCCCAGCCTTGCTCACGCTGGGTCGTATTGTGCTTAGACTTGCTTCAAAGTCTACTAGTAGAATAGGTCGAATGTCATCCATAGTCATGTGAAGTAATGCTTCACCAAGTGACCGAAGTGGCCCCATTGCGGCATCCTTTGCTAAAGCAGTAATATCTGAGCCCGAAAATCCTGAAATGATAAGTCAATAAGATGTATGAGCTCGTGTCTTGGTTAACCACCTTTCAGAAAGAGAACGCGGAATTTGAGTAACAGTGGAAGTATTTTTGCACCCAACTTACCGTCCGTCAGCCTAACAAGTGTCTCTATATCTGATTCAGAAAGGCCGTGCTTTTGTTGTCCTAGCAGCGTTCGTAGTTGCGTTTCTCTGGTCCGTGGCTCTGGCAGTGGAATGTACTGTCGTCGAACGAATCTACGCCTGGCTGCTTCGTCAATCGCCCAAGGAAGGTTAGTTGCGGCAAGAACAAGAACTCTGTTTGCATCTCCTCGCTCTTTATCTTTTTCTGTAGCTTCTCTTCCAGCAGCTGCGCGTTGCAAATCACTCCATTGTATCAGAAACTCTGTTTTGATCCGCCTTGTAGCCTCATGTTCTCCTGACCCAGATCTTTGCGATAGAAGAGAATCGATCTCGTCGACAAATATAATGCTGGGAGCTAGAGCTCTTGCAAGGCCAAACAGAGCACGGACTAGCTTCTCTGATTCTCCAAGGTATTTGCTCGTCAAGCTGCTGGCCGAAATAGAAAAAAATGTGGATTTCGACTCGGTGGCCACGGCTCGTGCCAGCATAGTCTTTCCCGTCCCCGGAGGTCCAAATAAAAGCATACCCCTGGCCGGCTCGCGCAGTCCCATAAACAAATCTGGTCGAAGGAAGGGATAGACAACTGTTTCTCTAAGAGCATTCTTAGCAATTTCTAGCCCAGCAATATCTCCCCAATGTACCTCGTCTCCTTGCACGACAATATCGTTAAGAATTTGCTTCGCCGCTCCTTCATCAATACCAGATGGCAGATGCTTAAGAATGGCGGCCTTCCTCTTTCCCCAGGCCTTCGCTGTGGAGTCATCGTCCGAATCTAAATCCTCAAATGATTGTGACTGTGCATTATGAACTACCAGGGGGTCTTTTCGCTTGGTCTGTCTAGGCTTGGAGAGCGAATCGGCTGTAGGGCTATCGGAATCGCTTGAGCCGCGGTCCTTTACTTGTTGTTTATCTTGACGAGATATGTTCCCATGACTTGGGACCCTGTTTTTGGACGTTGGGTAAGACGGCTGAACCTTTCTCTTGACCACTTCTTTGCGTCGTATTGCACTGTCGGAGAAGTTCCTTTTCTCTGCGGTCTCTTCTGGGTCATCAACGGAAGATGGGTTGGTAGCCTGCTCGCCCCTCGAGATTCTTGCGGATTGACCGATAGTTGCAGCCGCACGTGCGGGCGAAATACGTTCTGATTTGTTCAATGTTGGATCTGAAAAATGTGTCTCTTGGCATGACGATGCGTTCAGAGCGCTGGAGGCGGCGGAAACGGATAGCAAGGAGGACTTGGACCGCGGATACTCTCCGGAATGTCTAGATGCACCAATGGATTGCAATCCGTTGAGGCAAGTTTCTGTATCCCGCTGTGTTACCAGTCGTCTGGAGTGACTGTCCCATTGCAAAGGTGATGGTACAGGCTTTGTCTGATCTGAAGCGGCCCGAGCAGTTAAATGAGGGGTCGATGAACTGCTATCAGAAGCGGGTATTTTATACGGTCGTTCTCGCGATCCGAGAGCACTCCATGCCAATGTTGCTGCTTTACTTGGTCCCTCTGCCGCGGGCTTTGGCGAACGCCGAATCGGTTTGCTGGGTTTGTCATTCGTTCTACCGGAACGGAGGGTTGTTCTCATAGTATGTTTTTCTGGGCTACTGGAACGTAATGTTTTATCCGTCCTACCGGGAAGATTTGGTGACGATGACCTTGAATTTGTGCCAAGACGGAAATTTGCTTCCACATTCTGGTTGCCTCCGTTTGACATTGAAGTAGTCGCTTGTTCCGACGATGTTCGAGGAGGTAAGGCCGGTCGGCTAGGAAGTGTGGGTCGAGAGAGTTCCGAGTATGTTACGGCAGGAATGGTGCCTTGTCCAATGGAGCCTTTTGGACGGTTCATATTTCTGTCTTCATACGGTGTCGAGGCCTTGGAAGTACCAGTCGCTGGTGGCAGAGGCGAGCCTTCTTGACGAGAAACACGTAGAGCTTCTAGGAGATCAATCCTTTCTTTGCATTGCAGCTCCAACTGATTTAATGCTTCCACTAATGCCTTTTCAGTATCCGTTTGAGGCCCGTAGCCTGGAACGGACTTGGTAGCTCGGTGTTCGTAAATTTGCTCGAGTGCATGCCTCCAATGGCGCATTGCTTCTAGCTCGTCACCCTGGTGAAAAGTTCTTTGTTAGCTGATTGAATGCGGACCCGGGCTGACGTTTGTGACGGACGCGCAAAAATGGGAAACTCGGATGACGCACCTGGCTCTCATAGTAGACAGCTGTCGAGCAACTCAGATAGCTGTCGTCATAAGTCTTCTGGAGCGCCGTGAAGACCTTATTTCTCAACATGGCACTGAATTTGATGGCATGCTAGCCTAGAGAGTAAAGGCTCTGCCGACCCAGGGCTTTGGCTACGTTTGTTGTCTTCACAAGAAGAGATTGGTTGGGTTTTCAACGGCCCTCCTCGTTAGTTCCTCTGATGCGAGCGCCGTGGTCTCGGGAACTGCTGTATCGCTGTCGTTGAATGTTAATTGGGAAAGTGAAGAAATGCTATGCTTTGAGCACTGGACAAGAAACGGGTGTGGTTTGGCAGAGCCTTTGGTTGTTGACGCTAGCATAGCCTCCGTGCCAGCAACGATCCAAGACCGGGGCTGTGGTTCCAGTGACGTAAGGCAGAGTTTAGGGTGTTGAGCATCAAGTTGGACTACAGTACCCCTCGACAATCTCAAAAGATCGGATACGGAGTACGGAGTAGTTACTCCGTATTGGAAAACGGGCATCCAGGATCCACATTCTCCCATGCGGGGCATCTTGAGCACTACAAGACCTGGGCATAATACAAATACATAGGTTCTTCAAAGTTGGACGCCTCGGATTTGAAAGGGTAATTAGACCCAAAAAAAAAAAAAAAGCCAATGCAGTGGGATATTTGATTTTTACCATGGTGTGAGGTTGTATGCATTATGAACGTCCGAAACAATGCAAGTACCAGAGGCAAGCGCAAATCTATACAATTTGGGTTGTAATGGTTTGATCAGGCGGCTAAGCTTAAGGATAATAATACCGCACTACTAAAGAGCCATGATATTCCAATAGAGGCCTGTGTCCGCCTTAAATTTACCATTAGTAAAGAAGTACGCCCGCAGAACGATATAGTCGATTGTTTTCAGGATAGCAAAACGCGTATTTCTGCTGATGTACGAGGAAATTGTAATCGCAAAGAGCCCGCGTCATTGACCGCTCTGTTGGCATCCCGATTGTCGATCTCCTGCTCGAGTTTCTCAAAATCCTTGCAGAATAAATCTGCGGCTTCTTCAGTCATTTGGCGGGCCAATACTGTGTCTTGCACACACTTGACCCTATCGATTGCATCCATTAGGGCGGACGGTAGAAACTCATCCAGTTGCTGACTGGCTTTGGTCAGTGTGTCGCCGTCTAGACAAGAGCCGCCCGCATCCTGAGAATCATTAATGTTGTTGAACAAAGATTCTAAACCAGATTGAACACGGAAGAACTCGTATTGACTTTGTACAATCCCTGTTGATGCTTCTCGGATATCGATGCGAATTCTTTCTGCTCGTTTCTTTGTGAATTCGAACTTGGCAAGACATTTGTAGGCAGCAAGGTTGAAATTGACAGCAAAGATTGCCGCCTTCAGCGGTATCATCGACTTTGCCATGATATCACACGCAGACATGAATGGCTCGAGTGCGTCCGCAAGCACACTTTCAACCTCGTTTCCGCGAAAGTCGGTCGACGATAGTGATGAGTCGTAAGTATGCATAATGGCATCGAGCTGATCTAACGCACGACTGAAGAACAGAGGCGGCGCAAGATCCACAGGGATATTTTCAGAGTCCGTCTGCATGATAGCGATATTATCTTTGAGCAAGGATCGGAACTGCCGAAACGCCTGCATCTCTAAGCTGTGGATACACTCGGAGAGAAACGAAGCTGGCCCGAGCAGCTTTTCAAACGTCAGGCCGTAGAAGCTAAGGAGGGTTGCAAGTTTGTATGCCGGTAAAATCTCCTCGTTCGCCTGAACTACTTGTTCCACGCGCTGGCGAATCAACCTCGTGACTCCAGCGACGTCTCTGTCGACTAGGTCATTGAGGGCCGCAAGGGCATTGAACTCGCTATCTTTTCCCTCGTCGTCTGTAACTAGGCGCCAAACCTCGGCATCCCTCCCTTCTTTTAGACCCTTGGCAAGCTCTTCACCCTCAGAGATGAATAGGATCTCGAGAGCTTCACGCTCGCTTACGGTAGCTGAGTGCACCCATGCTAACATGTCTCCCACGTAACGCAACATGTCATGTGCTGCAACATCAATCGGTTTAACGGAAGCATCATCAATGCCGGACGAAGTTGTGCCAGTCAGAGCGGTATGGAACGCTTCTGAAAGAATGCGCTCTCTGGCTTCTGCGAAGAAACTGAGACAGTTTTGAAAAAGAGATGGCCGCTCTGCCAAGACTCTGAGAGCTTGTCGAATAGATGTGTTCATATGTGGATTCTCAAGGTTCAGTGTCTTGAACTCTCTTTGAGTCCATTTGTATAATTTCTGAAACCCGAAATTGAGATGTTTAGATGTTTGTTCCATTAAATCTAAACCAAATGTCTGCTCCTGAAGCCCAAGTAGGATCTCACAGTCCTTACTGATCTTCCTTGCCTTGGACAGAGCGTCGAAAAACCGCTCGTCGACGGGCTCGGCGGTTGATGTCAATGCCACGAGCTCTGGTTCAGTCAGAAGAAAATACTCCTTAAACGCTGATAAGACGCGCTGCTTTACAAAAACTTCTTCACGTTTTTCTAATAGAGATGCGGCTTCGCGGAGAGTAGGTGACGTTTCTGATTGAGCTAGGGCTACCTGAGTCTTGATGCTCTCATACTCTGTTTTCAGTTTTTCGAGTATGAGTCTAACGCGATGCAATTGCTTTATTCATTGCAATCGGTCAATGTGTGAATCGTGCAATGATTGGGGGGGAACTTACCTCTGAAACCCGGCCAAAGTTGTCAATTATGGTCCCATTGCTGTCTATAACGTCTTTGTGAAGGTTGATCCTGATCTGTCTCCGATTTTTCGCATCGTTTGCAAATTCTTGCTGGTCAATCAGGGCGAGGGCTTCACGGAACTCCGTATCAGAAAATGATGTAGAAAGAACAGCTGTAACTTTCGTCGCGAGTGAGTTAGAGCCCTTTGCCGAGGCGGCCAGAGTGTTATTTCCGACATCCATCTGCTCGGACATTGTTGTGCTAGCCCCAGAATGGGCACCCAGAGGTGCCTGCAGCCTAGCCATTATTTGGCGAGAAATCCTCCCCTAGACTGTCTTTTAGGATGCCAAACGTGGTTGAAAAGGGGTGGTTGAAAAGGGTCTCGTGCCAAAGAATGTTAGATTAGTCAATCATCCCTGGTCAACACATTTTGCCGTGGAAGAGCACAGAAAGATAAGACTCGGGGATGAAAGGCTGAAGAGCAACGCACACTCTTCTTTCAAATAATATAATGCGGTGCTCATGCAGTATGTCTCAAATGTGATGTGTCAGAAAGGCCAAGAAGTTGTACCACCTCTAACTACCGAGTAGTTAGTAGATCCCTGGGAACCTTGAGTAGGTAGGCGTCCACCTGGCCTTTCAAACCCATGATGCGTCATGTTCCGATACGTCTGCACTGGATGGGAAGGCGGTGAAGCGGGGGTAGTGACAGATACATGGGGATTCAATCTCCGGCGCTTTACCGATCAATTGATGCTACTTCAAAATTACCCTAGGTACATACTTGAGTACCTGTACCTACCTTCGCACGCAAACTCTAGTTCTGGTCACAATATACACAGGACAAATCCTACATTATCACAGACAGTTTTGAAAGTCTTATAGTTTAAATAAAAATCCAATACGCTGCTTTGCGGTAGCTATTGTGCATGATAACTGTCACTGCAAAACTTTTGGCGCGCGAAGGAACCGTAATAGTACGTTGACATGCTCGAGACTCAGTCACATGTTGAGAGTTTGCGTCAGGTGCCTCGACAAAGCCAACAGGTGTAATGACTATGAGCCATTTTCAAAAGTCGCAAGGACACAGACCCTAGTCTGTGATTCCTGTGATTGCAAAGTGTAGCAACGTAAAAATCACTCCTTGCTAGCGCCAGCATTACGCACGTAGGACAACGTAACTGAGGCCGCATGTCGACAGTGTCTTCCTGGAGCGCGAAGACCTCATGATGTAATGTTGATATTCCATTTCTTAGGTTTCCTTCTCTAGGTGATTTGAGCACCTTAACAAGTGACCGGGAGGTACTAGTCGCACCTAGGCACTCAGTCAGATGCCTTGGCGTATCTGTACCATTCAACTAATACGGAGTAATCAGAAGGCATTTGGAGAGTAGTATAGCTTCAGCCCCAGTCAAACCCGGTCATTCCCCAGAGGTGGGCCAGGGAGGGCCCCGTGCAGCCTACAACATACTCGAGTGAATGTGGTGGTACACTAGCACTTGAGTGGAGCAGCCGCCAACAAAGTACTGCTGGAACCACCACCTGACATCTATGGAGTAGGAAATAATCGTGTCACCTCGGGCTGTCCATCCTACGGCCATTTGTTCATATAGATGGATGCGTACCCGGTACGTAGAAATGTTTCAATATAGCTAACAGTCCTCGAAATCTTTTTGTGTTGAGGGGATTGCTAACAGGAGCCTACCCAGTGAAGCTCGGGACCAAACGCCAGGAGATCGCCAGGAGATGACGTCGATCGGGTGCGACTGAACAACTGTGCCACCAAACAAGTGTGCAGGAGCCTGGCAAGCTCTGCGTTTTCTGCGAAAGAACCTTGCCACGATAATGGCATCCAATATATTTCACCGGGACGAGACGCCGTCTCGACATGACCGTCCGATTCAAAGTGAAGCAGGTGCAAGCTCACACAGCGGGGAAGTTGCGAACCTCAGGGAGAGCCATAGGCTGGTCGAGGAAAATCTAGATCACAACTTCAACTACATTGATGCCGAGACTCCAGCTACTGCAAGAAGGCATGCTGCGCTGGATACGTCGAACAATATCGCTGGAGGTGGATCAACTCAATTTTCTAAGTTTGCATCAACTTCCCGATGGCCGTACCATGATGAGGACGTCGAGAATGACGTGCCGGCATCGCTTTTAGTTGAGTCCAACGAGCAGGAGCCCAAAAGAACCTTGCAGTCCACGCATACACATCACGATACGACGCCCCTGCACGCCGGAAAATTCGATAGACAACCAAAAGCACAATGGCAGGCAACAACCGTACATCAGCACATGCACCCTAATAGCCAGCAGAGCGACATCAGTATACAGCAGCCTAGGTCTTTGATGAATGGCTTAGCTCCTGGTGGGAGGAGGGAGAAAGCCCTTTGGAGATGGGTCAATATCTCAAACCTTGATAGCTTTATGCGGGATGTATATGATTACTATGAGGGTGGTGGTCTACTATGCATACTGTGTTCGAATGCACTGTGGCTTCTGTGAGTGTAAGTGGTGAAAAAATGCATGACATTTACTAACAAGGTGTAGGGAGACGCTTTTTGTCGCCGTTCTACTGACGTTTCTCACCCAATGTGTTGACTATGGCAAAGTGCCTCATAGTAAGTCGTTGAGTGAGGTCGTCGTCGATCAGTGCACACGAAATATGTCGACTTCCTGGAGCCTTGGCATCTGGATGTACTCCTTTTTCTTTATATGGAAATCGGTCCAATACTTCTTCGAGATCCGTCGCCTGATATATGTCCGAGACTTCTTCGTCTATCTGCTCGAAATTCCGGAGCAGGATATGCAAACAGTATCGTGGCAAGATATCGTTGCCCGAATCATGTCCCTGCGTGATGATAACCCGAAGACTGCCACTAATATGCCGCGTAATCTTCGCCGCTATATCGGGAGTCAGTCGAAGGAAAGACTCGACGCTCATGACATAGCAAATCGCTTAATGAGAAAGGAGAATTTTCTTATCGCAATGATCAACAAGGATGTTCTCAACCTCTCACTCCCAGTACCCCTTCTAGGCGACAGACAGCTTTTTTCAAAAACTATGGAATGGTACTTGCATTATTGTATACTCGACATGGCTTTCAACGAGTTTGGCCAAGTGAGGCAGGAATTTTTGCGCGCTGACAGACGTTCCTTGCTTAGTCAAAAGCTTCGACAGCGCCTGTACTTTGCTGGGTTTCTCAACCTCATTTTTGCTCCAGTAGTACTCGCATATGTTGTAATTGTGTACTTTTTCACCTATTATAATGTAAGATATCGCTGCTGAGTCACACAGCTCACAGCTCAGCCTTTATTTCGTTATGCAAAAGCTAATTGATCACGGCTGCAGGAATATCAGAAAGACCCGAAACTAGCAGCCGCCCGGAAGTACACGGCTCTTGCGGAGTGGAAGTTTAGGGAGTTCAATGAGCTACCTCATATCTTCTATGAAAGGCTCCATATGTCTTTTCCATTTGCAACCCGGTACATTGAACAGTTCCCCAAGCGAATGACAGAAGAAATTGCTCGAAGCATCTCATTTATGTCCGGGGCTATAACAGCTGTGCTAGCCGTTGGCACTCTCCTCGACTCTGAGCTTTTTCTCGGATTTGAAATAACACAGGATAGGCCAGTCCTATTCTATCTTGGTGTTTTTGGGGCCATATGGGCTATGACCCGAGGCATGATATCGGAAGAGACCACTGTATTTAATCCCGAGTATGCACTACGAAATGTTATCGAATATACGCATTATATGCCAGACCACTGGCAAGGACGTCTGCATAGCTTCGAGGTCAAGCAGGAATTCTCGGAGTTATACAAGATGAAAGTCGTTATATTCTTGGAAGAGGTTTTGGGCATCATCACAACCCCAATGCTCCTGTTCTTCTCTCTTCCGAAGTGCGCGGAACAGGTGGTTGACTTCTTTCGTGAGTTCACGATTCATGTAGATGGCTTGGGCTATGTGTGCTCTTTTGCTGTCTTCGATTTTAAGAAAGGAATGAGACAAACTCAGACACAGGCAGCCGGCCCTGATCTTCGAGATGACTATTATTCTACTAAACACGGGAAGATGGCAGCGTCATACTACGGGTTCCTGGACAACTATGTTATTAATCCCAAGACGGGCATCCCTGGTCATATGCCACCTGGGCCTCGGGGGCAATTTTACCCGCCGCCAGCCTTCCCTAGTCTTAACTCTCCGTCTCTCGCGGCAGATATGCATAAATCACACATTTCGCGGACAGACTTGGCGCGGAATCGGGCTCGTGGGACCAGCGCGATGCCACACAAAAGAGCAATGGTGCCCACCGTTCCGCAACTATCTCCCATGGCATCTGTGTTGTTGGACCCGCATAATCAGCCAACGGCGCCATCGTTGGGTGCGAGAAGTTGGCACCGGACTCGCCAGGCTAGAGGTGCTTATCATGGAGAAAATCAGATTGTAGAAGAAGGTGCAGGCTACGGAGCGGACAGACAAAGTGTAGATGACGAGGATGATGTTTACGATGAAGGCGGTATCCTAGGAGAATCAACCTGGGAAACATCTCCAGATAAGGGCCTTAGCCGAGAAAATAGCTCAACACAACACGGAGAGCTAGGAGAAGGTGGTGTGCTTGGGCTCATATATCAACTGCGCCAGGCACAACATCGTCGACGAGGTGGCGTGGTTTAAGATGTGTCTTTTTGTTACATGGGCAATATGGCCGGAGGACTGATTTCACACGTGAGCAGCGACGAGTCTTGCTCGCGAAAGGTATGAAAGTATGGTACGAGGGTTGACGACTAGCTTTGCCCTTGACTATGTAAACCTACCTAGGTAGACAGGTGGTCAACCAAAAGACCTTTTCCTGTGCACACTTAATATCAAGTGGAAGAGACATGACAAATGATGGCCACGACGGGGTAATACTACCACTGACGTATAGGCGAGGTTAGATGACGGACGGCTGAATGATACAAGGCTGGCTCGGATGTGAGTACAACGCAGCCGAGCCGAGTGCGCCAAGAGGCAAGTTACTAAACCCCGGGTCTCTATTACCATCTGCTGCTGCCAATTAGTAGTCAACTGCTAGTCTTTTACGAAGCAAAGACGAGACAGTGCGCCGGGATATGATTCAATGGATGCCTATCTCCATAGTTCAGGTCCTGAAGACGGGATCAAGAATTTGATACAACAAAGGCAGAGACCAGACTTCGCCATGCTACAAGCGTACATCATTAAGACCTTAACTTCCCAGCAGTTAATTTTTCGACATGATAGCATTTCATGGCGAAACTGAATAATATATCGTGGATGGCTAATTTCTCAATTCTGCTCCGTATATGTACAAAATTAATGTGGTGACGATTGCAGACTATGGCCTCCCACAGGTAGCGAGCTCCTACTTGTCAGGGGGCTCGGAGTGTGTCTAGACTAAAGCCGAGGCCAAGAACCCCGGCGATATGCTGCCAGTTCGAACGAAGTCTTTGGTGCTAGCTAGTTCCAAACCAGAGAGGGCAAGGATCTAGGCTAGGAATCATACGTAGCATATCAGCTAGCGGAGTGCTCCAGTGCTGACGCACCTCTGATGCGTTACTATATTCAATCAACATTTCAATGCGAAGGAGGACCTGTCTGGCAGCCGTTTTGGTAATAAATATGCCGAGCGGATGTCAGCGGACGACGGCCTGGACCCTGGAAATGGTACTGGTCTGGTGAGGTGCATGCATGGACCAGTCGACGCTCTAGCACGGCTAGTGGTCCCCTTTCAGTGGCTGGGTCCTAGAGTACCTTGTACTCCGTACTCCGTACGAAGTACTGAGCAATGGGTGGTTCTGAACGATGGCCACTTGGGTTTGCGCCGGACTCCGAGGCCGTGAACGGAGCAACCATCGCGGAAATTTTTACCAGTTAGCCTCGCCCAGACCTGCTAGACACCGTTTCGTCTCGATTGTTGTCCGACTCTTTGGCCAAGTTCATCCTCACCCCATCCATCGACTGCCCATTGACAGTCGCTTGCTTGACTCATTTTCCGGACTATTATATTTCAAACATTACTATTGCATTCAATTCCCTCGAGACTAGCCCGGCCATTGTGCTTCAGCCGTTGACACTTCATCCCAACTCCGGACGTTGCACCACCACATCGCAATCACACATCAGTGCAGCTCCTACTCAGCATTCGTCTCTGCGCATCCCGAACCTCTCAACTTTCCATCGACTGTTTTCTGTCTTGACATCAGCCGACTGCCTCGGCACTCCCGCTGCCAATCTGGCTGCCCTGGACTCTAAAGCCTTCGGCAGAGCTTCTGAAGCTGTGGCCGAAATGGCCCAGCCAAGTGCCGAGCCAGGCGATGATTACGAGTACTTGAAACCCTCCCCCCTCCTTCTGAACCCTCAAAAGCGGAGTTGATGTGCTGATTATATTATTCACTTGACAAGCTATGAATCCCTTCCGCCTAACTTCTCCCTGTTGCAGAATATGGCAGCAGGCGCGTTTGCCGGCATCGCCGTACGTCCGATCCCCATTTGCCTGCTATAACAACCGAACAGGCTCTGCCGAACACTGCATACTCTTGACCAGTTGAACGATGCTGAGAATTGATATTTAGGAGCATACTGTCATGTATCCCATTGATGCAATCAAAGTAGGACCAGCCAACCTGCCTCCAACCCTACTTGTCCAGAGCCGACGTGCCGCCATTCCCGGCGCGACGACCGCCTATCGGAGCTACTTACATATACTAACAATGTCCAAATTAGACGCGAATGCAAGTCCTCAGTCCTAGCACTACGACAGCTTATTCTGGTGTTCTCCGCAACACCTATCAGATAGCATCGGGGGAGGGATTCTTCAGCTTGTGGCGTGGGATGTCTAGTGTCATTGTTGGAGCTGGTAAGATAGCCATGCTTCCAAACACATTACCTTTTGCAATTGGCTAAACAGATGCATGTAGGCCCTGCACATGCTGTGTACTTTGCTACGTACGAGGCTGTCAAACATGCCATGGGCGGGAACCAGGCCGGTGTGCACCACCCCCTCGCCGCTGGTAAGTCGTATTCTACGATACGGACTGTGAACCTTCTGTATCAGACTGCATGCCCTGGCTTGAAATCGTGAAATACCCGCATAACTGACCAATGTATGAAACAGCTACCAGCGGAGCTGCCGCCACTATTGCTAGCGATGCCTTTATGAACCCATTTGATGGTACGGTCGGCGTTAGCTTGCTGATGATTTATTTCTCGTCGTTGGAAAACAATCTCTAATTCAGCCACAGTCATTAAACAACGAATGCAAATCCAAAACTCCAGCAAAATGTACCGGTCCATGATCGATTGCGCCAAGTATGTGTACCGAAACGAAGGCATTGGAGCGTTTTACATTTCATATCCTACGACATTGTCTATGACAGTCCCGTTTACTGCATTGCAGTTTCTGGCTTACGAATCGATCTCGACGGCCATGAATCCCGAAAAAAATTACGACCCTTTTACGCATTGCCTGGCTGGAGCGGTTGCTGGAGGCTTTGCGGCTGGCTTGACCACACCAATGGATGTGATTAAGACAATCTTGCAAACTCGGGGTACATCATCGGACCCTCAAGTTCGAAATGTGAATGGATTTCTAGGCGGATGTCAGCTCCTTTACCAAAGAGAAGGATTTCGTGGCTTCTTCAAGGGTGTGCGTCCTAGAGTAGTCACCACTATGCCTAGCACCGCTATTTGCTGGTCGGCATACGAATTCTCCAAGTAAGATTTCTACAGATAACAGGTCGGCTACCTCGAACTATTGAAATTGCTAACTAGTATTGCAGGGCCTATTTCATCAAGCGCAACGATTCATCGTAAGGGGCGCAAGGGTAGAAGTATCGTCGACTGGAGTCTTATAACGCCTTGATGGCCACCTGTCGATCGAAGCAATAAAGTGCGCATTTTTCGTCGTGGGCTCTTTTGGCGCATCGGAGGTAGAGGCTTGCTGTCCTTTGTTTTACTTCAGCCTTTTTCTTCCCGCTTTTCGTTGGCTTGGGACCTTGAACTCTGACGTCTACAGAGATTCTTTGCTTCAGACAACAGACGCTCTGCATCCAATGCTCCATACTGTAGCTACTGGAAATTGTGTATACAAAATGCGATGGATTTAGCTCTTAGGATTCTCTGGGAATGGGCAGTATCATACTAACTAGAACTGATGGCTTGACCAAGCATTGATGATAAAACTGGATATCTAGATAGGCATGTCGGATCATAGGAACTACTATGAATGTCCACAGACATTTGACGCGAATCCTAAAGGATTTGTAATGTTATTTATTACCTGATTGATCATACCATAATGTCCTTATTGTTGTGATGGTGGCTTTTACCTGGGTCTTGTTCATCTCGCATGTTTAGGACTTTGGCGATGTCACATGGCCTGCTTTTTTTCAATGTCAATCAGTCTGACATTTGTGGTACACAGAATAATACCACGAATGCCCTGTAGTAAATTACATTTACTCTGGATGCTAGTAATTCAAGGACGACTTGCGAAATAAGTTGCAAGGGGTTCAACAGCTGCCCAAAATGCTACCCGACAGAAGCAGATAGGGTGTGTATTACAGATAAACGGCCTGTTTCATATATCAACAATTTAGATACTACATGATTTCTGAGTATGTGCCGTGATTTATTAAAACCCAAATGGACCACCACCTCCCCCAGGAAAGTGGAATTTGAAGTTTGCACCGCCCCCATCTTGTTGATGAAACATGAAGGGGTGCCCCCCACCAAATGGACTTCCTTGGAACGGACTACCTCTCTCTTGTGAGTTGGGATCATCCCCTTGATCAAATCGGGCACGTAATTCGGGGTTGATGAGGACCTCGTATGCCTCGTTAATAGAACCCATTTTCTTTTGTGCTTCCTCCTTAGTGAAACCTTGCTTTTCAGCTTTGTCTGGGTGATACTGCTTAGATGCTTTACGATATGCTGCTTTAATTTGTCTTTCATCAGCGTCATTTGCCACACCTAGTATCTTGTAATAATCCTTCGTCTTGCTTCGCTTTAGAGCAATTTGCGCCTTTTGCAAGATGGGATGCACCTTATCACTCTTGTCCGGTCGTATCTCTGCAGCTTTCTCGAGTGTCTGAATAGCTGCATCGTATTCTTCACGCTTGAGGAGCGACTTGCCCTTGTATATGAGGCCCCAGAATGACTCGGGGTCCAGCTCGATTGCTTCCTCGCAGTATTTAGAGGCATCCTTATGGTTTGACTGGTGAAAAAAAGGTCAGTTCACGCCGTGGCCGACTAAAAACGAAGTTTCAAGATGCTGAAAGATAACTGTATGAGGGATACCGAGAGGACAGGGGAAGACAAAAATTTGGAAATCATCGAGTCAGAAAAAAAAAAAAAAAACTCAGAAAGAAAGAAAGATACATAAATACTGGGCTACCAGGCTTACCTCCGAATATGCCTGACACAGCATTTCGACCACCCTGTCATATAATTTTGTCCTGGCTTGCATTGGAATCCAACCATCTCGTCGGAGATTGTCTATTTGCTCACGGATGCTTGGAAGCAGGCCTGGTTCGTCTGCAGACCCTACTAAAGACCGCCCGGCTAAAGTAGTCTGGCCTCGATTGAGCTGGCTCTCGACCTTTTGAAATGCTTTTTGAAGACGTCTCTCTTGCCTATGTAACGTTTGGCAAATTTTAGAGTCAGGATCAGAGTGCAGGCATTTCTTGGCTTGTGCAATGGCGTTGTCAAAATCTGCGAGTGCATAGACAGTTGTTGCAGATATGAGAATGTGCGGATCAGTGTTGCCTGGCCGGAGCTGGAGGACGTGATGCAGATCACCCATCCCTTCTTCAATTTCCCCACGCTGAAACCTGCATCGTGAACGCCGCTCACGTAGAGATGGCGCTCTGGAGGCAACAAGGATAGCTACGCCGGCATGACTGATACATTCTTCCCAATTCTTATCCCGCTCCGCCGCCTCTGCTAGGTCTGCGGCCCCCTGGGCCTCTGCCAATTCGACAAGCTCCGTTGATTCATCACTTCTCTTTGCTGCCATGTATTCTGATCGGGCGCCTTCCCAGTCGGCAACCTTGGCCTTTATTTTGGCTAGTTGGATATGCGCGCCTTCAAATCCTGGCTTGAGCTCCAAGACCCTGCCAAAGTCCTCACTGGCTTGGTTAGAGCGGCCAAGTGAGAGATAGGTGGTGGCACGCTTGAATAGAGTGATGTAATTCGATGGGTCTTTGGCGATGGCAGCATCGTAGTAGGCAAGAGCCTCGCTGGTTTCACCCCTGGCGAGATGCGATTGCGCTGATGTTAATAGTGTCGACACGGGCAGGTCGACGGGTATGTCCTGGGCGACCAAGTTTGTGGCAGATGCAAGCAAGCTTGCTGTGACAGCAAGGTTGGAGAAGTCCAATCGCATTGTTGAGGCGCAGAGACGAGATGCGGGAGGGTTATTTGGACAAGATCAAACCGGAGACGGACGGCTAGGTTCTAATACCAGCAACGAGGGCAGGCCCTTTCGTATGTACTTGTATGATGGTTTGTATCTACTCTTTCTAGAGGCTGGGGCTAGAGAAGATGGTCAAACCCATATCAATGTTAATCTCGAGGAGGCGAGCGACCGGTCGGCCGTGGCTGGCGGCGAGGCAAGAAGGCCTGATATTGCAAAAACAATAAGACTGGATTTGTAAAGGATAGCTGGTGAGTATCGGTATTTTATGATTGGCGACGCTTCGTAAGTTTGTCCAGAGTAGGAGAGAACATTCAAGGGATATTGAAAAGTATGAGAAGTCGTAAGTGCCAGGTGGCCACTAGACACCCGCCAACGACGTCTTCAAACGTGGCACTTGCACCAAGACAAGGCAGTTCGAGTGTTTGGGGCGGGAGCCGCAACCGCCTGCACTCAATGTTGTGACCCACAAGTCCAGGCGCCAAGGTGTGTGTACCAGGTGCCGACACACAGGCGAACCGCGGAGTACTTCTCAGTACTCCATGGAAACCACGTTGCTTAAAGTTGGCGACGAGACTTTAGACGAAAGACACGGACAACGTCGATGTGACAGCCACCACCCAAGTTAAGAAGACAGGCAACCCGGACCAAAATACTTCATAGTGCCCTCGAGCTTTGGACCTCCCACATTTCGCATCAGCTGGACTCAAGCATCAAACGGCAAGCTTCTACGTGCTTGGGTTAACTGAGTCTGGTCGCCACAAGTTTTTATCACTTACCGACGGTTGGAAACCGCTAATGTTCTTGTCCGAGTCCCAGCTGCTAACTCAGACATAGAAACTGGACACTCAAAGGAGGGGGGGCAGGGGGGAAGGCCAAACTTTGACGCCGTGAAGATCAAATAGCTTGATCATTATCTAGCACCTATTGCAACCACGCTTGCCTGCTTATGTAGGCCGGAAGAATAAGAGCAACATCAACATCAACAACGATGGTCCTGTCAGCAAAAGCCCCCACAGCGCACGATGGTTCTGCGGCCATCTTTTCTCCGTCCATGGCTCGCATCGCCGCCTCAACTGCCAAGGACTGGTCTTACGTAGATTCCTGGCTTGCCTCCAAGTTTCCTGATAGCTACACTCTGCCCAGATTTGAACGCAATCCCTCAACGCTCAAGGCCTTGCTCGCAGTGGTCAGCATCAGTGAGCGCGCTGACGACAGTCGTCATTTACTAGCCAGCGCGGAAAAAATTGCCCAGGGAGAGGGCAGTCACATTGATGGATATTTCGAAGATTTGGCAGATGACCCGCCCCGTTCTAGAATGACCTCCGGCATTCGTGAACAAATTTTATCGGCTATTTCCGCTCACCTCGACCAGGATGGCAAAGTTGCTCTCGACGCTATGGGGGACGCAGCCGTACAACATGGAATCAGCCTTCCAAAGCTAGAGGATCTTAGCAATCAACTGATTGCTCTACAAACGACTTTGTTTGAAACCTCGCAGGCGAGTTTGAGGGCAGATTTTTGGAGAAGTTTTCTTTACCGTGAAGCGAAGAAGACTACAGACTGGCTTGCTACTGCGCAGAGCCAGAATTACAACTTGCCTCCAGAACTAGCCAAGCAAAACTTGGACCTACAGCGGAAAACCAAGGCCTTTATTGCACATTTATCAGATACACAAGAGCGCATAGCAACCTGCATACCGAGCGGAAAGGGCTTCGATCCAACTATTCAGCTCGTGACCGAGGAAGAAGAGCAGTTTTTGGCTGTATTGTCCCATAAAAAGGATCTAGATGCGCAGTTGATGGTTTTTCAAGGGCTGCCAAGCGATACAGACAAAGCTAGGGATGAAGTTGACACACTTCGGCAAAAGCTGAGAGGATTCACCTCTCGTAGAGACCAAGCATTCGAAAGCTTAGTGGAACAAGCAAGCCCGGCCAAGCGGCGTCCATGATGAAGCATCCTTTTAGTGCAATTTGAGTATCTATCATTGCCCTCTTAGAGAACTAATGAGCAAACACTCTCACAAAGTCTACTAACTTCTCTTGCTCTTGCCCGAAACTGCGCCGCCCAATCTTCCAAATTGTCTCCCCAAGCCAGATTTCTTGACTGGAGGTGTTGGAGCAAGTTCTTTTGATGCCGCCGGGGAAATCACCGGAGCGGGTGCTCGATTGCTGTTCTTCAAGTCCAGTGGTCCATCTGCCATACGAAGCTCGCCTAGGCTTGTCGTGGCGATGTCTTCTCCTTCCAGATTGTGCCGCTGCACTCGTCTTGCTCGGTCCTGCACGCTGCGAAACTTTTCCAGAAGCTCGACCCACCTGATGCCGCCGTCGTCTCGACCTTTCAGCCGATTTGGCCGGTCGTAGTTGGAGCTGCCGGATGGCGTTGCCGCACTGGAAGTGGAATCAGTATTTCACAAGTCGCATATAAAGCAACTGGGGTGGGTGTCGAGAGGATATTGTCATTCTCCGAATTGCCTCCTTACCTCCGAGGTGCCACAGTCAAGTACCCAATTGAGCTGACGCTGTTGAGTCTATTTTTGAGGGCCGCAAAGGCTGATGATTGTGGCAACAACATCAGGATCCCGTACATGCATTTGTATAGGTATGGATATTTCTCCGGTTCCAGCAGTTGCAGCCTCAAATCTGACGTTGGCGTAAGCAAATTAATTGGCTGGTCAGGGCATGGGGTTCCTATGGTTGCTCACACGTGAAGACGGGAGATTCAATGAGTTGCACTAGCTTATCGACCTGGATAAGAAGATTTACCGTCATGTCTAATTCACCACTACCTCCGTGTTAGCATTATAATGGTCGACAGTGGAATGTGACAGAGCAGATTACATACAATACTTGAAGCAAATTGTAAGCCTGCTCGTAAGCTTGTGCAAGCAAGCACAGAGAAAATGTGGCAACAGCATTGTAACACCAGGAGCGAAATAAAGCTACAAACAATGTTTGTCCGTCTTTGGTTTCCAGATTTCGTAAACGTTTCCGTACTTCTGCAAGTTGCGGAGCCGTAATAAGATTATTGTTGAGATTTTGCACCATGATACTAGCAAATTCAACATCCTCTTCCTTCTCTATGCAATCAGCTAGGGTGCGATATATTCGCTCAGGGCTGAGGCTGATGCATAGTTGCCGGATAATTAAGTTGCCCCTGGTTTCTAGAAGTTTGCGATCGGTAGAAAATAGCTGCAGTAAATTGACCATGAAGTTTGCAAAGTAGTCATCTTCGCTATTTCTGGATATTTGCGATAGCAGCTGTAAGTCTTTTGTGACAACCGCGTCGGATGGGTCAGAAAGGGTTTTGAGCAACGCGGGAAATGTCCCATCGTTAAATGCTAGAACTTTTCTAGGCGCCTTTCTGTGAAGCATAATAAGCCATGTCAATGCAGCAACCCTTGTTGCTTCATGGTCATTTAGAAATAAAAGAGTGAGGGAGTTGACAGCAGCAGCATAATCGAGGTCAGTCTGGGGTGAGTTGGCAGACAACCCACCGGATACAGAAGCCGATCGGCCCAGACCATGACCAGGACTCTGCGTACCCTGCTCACGAATGCTCGATAAAGATATCCGATTGCTATGGGAATCATCAGGTCGATCGACAGCTAATGTCAGCGGTGCTTGTTGACTTTGGCCGGCTGAAATGCCTTGGTAGCTTAGTCCTGAGTCGTCAGAGATTGAGACTACATAATCCATGAGACAGGTATTTACTCGGGTAGCAGCTTGGTGAATGGTCTCTTTGCTGCTAGCCATAGCAGGAAGCATGTGAGCGAGGATCTTCGGGGTGAAGGGCAACACTTCCTCTGGGCATATGTCGAGAAATTCCACAATCCATCTAAGAGATTCCAACAGACAGTCTTCTTCTACTTGTAGTTAGAACTGACCACTGTCAACTAGCACTTTGAAGACGGAAATATAGCAAACCTAGTGGAGAATCCAAAGTAGCCGTAAGGATCTCTAATATGTTTTTGTAGTTGATTTCAACATCTTGCCCTGGAATCCAATCTTCCTCAGCGCTATCTTCCTCATCGTCGTCGAAGGCATCGGATTCGATCTCGTCCCCTTCTTCGAGGTCTGGCCGAAGACTTTCTGTATCCATGGACTCTTGACGTTTTCGCTTGCCCCCCTCTCTCGACTTTTTGCTCTCAACAATTCCTTTCTTCACCCGCGAGATTCGTTTGATCTCATTAATAAATTTGTCAAGACAAGACTGCGTTGCAGTTTGCACATCTGTATTCTGATCTCCAAGAAATTTGAGAAGACCCCCAAGAAAGTCAGGAAGATACGTGACGAGTTCAAGGTCAGGAATAGAATCCAACAGGGTTATCCAGCCAACGAGAAATTGTCGAGTGAAGGGGTTTATGACCCATATTCTCTCCTTCAGCAACGGGATAAATCTTGACAGCGAGAATGCAGTAGGTAGAGTTACTTGCTGGTCCTCTACGATGGCCTTGTCATCGCCGTCGAACCTTGGCGGTGCCTCAAGTACCGATACATATGAAGCAGCCGATTCGGAAACAATATCTTTAACAAGCCGGTCCAGCAATTCAGCGCCATTCTTTACCGATAGTTCGGAGTCGGCCCCAAGCTATTTTTATCTTAGTAACCAGCACAACTTTGAGCATGTAGAACCCAGGGGCTGAAAAGGAGAAGACCATACCCGACAGAGTTGATCAAATATGCTATTAAAATAGACCAAAATCTCACCCTTTGCGACTTTGGCAATGTTATACATTGCCTCACAGGCGTAGTATCTTACACGGGCATCTTGGTCAGTGAAGCAGGCAAGCACCGGCGGAACTATCCTAGAAAGATACCGTGGGAGGTCCTAACGGGTTCCAGTCAGCGGTTGGATGACATGAATCGTTGGAGAGGCATGGGCACCAAGACGGCGGACAAACATCTGCTTGTAGTGAAGGTAACACAGCAACGAAGGATGAACTCTAAACAAGATTTGTTTCCTTGAAAAAAGGGGGTAGTATTGCACAGAAGGTTACGACACGACTCAACGCTTTAAGGTGTCAACCACACGACGCCATTGGTACTTACAGGGCCAAGAGCAATCGCCGCCGCAGCGAGGCCGATAAGTCCCCCATTTCGAGCATGAGGCTGGTGATCTGCGTAGGCATAGTCATTGCACAATTGCTCGAGAATATCGTGTACTCGTTGATAGTCCTTGGCCGCGACAAGGTCTCGTATGACTTTCTCTAACCTGTCCAACACAATATCAGATGAGGCGCTCGTTGTTCGACTTAACATGTACCCGCATGCTTTAAAAAGGTGAAGAGAAGGTCAAGGAAAGGCGATGAGAAAAAGGACACATACTCAAGTGCTCCGACCTTGCGCTTGTCGTATAGTTTGTCGTTCAGGGCGCGTTGAATGTTGGTATCCATGGTCACTAGATCATGCTTTTCAACTGCGTCAGGTGGTTTGCGAAGGAAATTATCCGCCTGGCCATAGGTGCACAAAGATTATGCAGTGTTATGTCGGTTGACAGGCGAAATGGCCGCTACCCCGAGAGCTGCCTTTAGAGTGCCACGATCCCGAGAGGACGAGACAGTAAGTAACAAGGGACGAGACCGCTTGATGAGTGCAGACGGAGGTGTGTATTGATGATATGTCCTTAGGTTGGTGGTCTCTGACGACCAGTTTACAGAGCAACAATTGACGACATTGAAACAGGAGTGAAGGATGCTCGAGAATATGAAGGCCGGATGGCATTGTGGCACTGTGGCACTGTGGAGATGTTGCCTGGGTGTGGCGTCATGTCAGCTGGCCACCACCAGATACCTACTTAAGTAGGTAGTTAATCCGTGTCTTGTGCGTTGAAGGTTAAGCATGCATCCGGGAAAATGCGGCAAAAGGCCACAAGATAGATGATATAATATCAAGTGCCAGGTGTTTGTATGGACAAAGTTCCAAACGCGGAGTATTACCACTTTTTTTCCAAGGTGGACGAGAACATCCCACGCCTAGAAACTTGATACAAGACACACACTCGAACACTGCGTTTTCAACTTGGATATAGATATATTATATGCCTAACCGTTTTCTTCTTCATCATTAAGTTTTAAAAATAATGCCTGCTTCATCGCCTTAATAGCAGTAATTGACAGTATTCCAATCAGAGACTCGCACATATCGAAAAGGAACTTTGCCTCCTCGGCTTGGCTTTTTCCTCCAACGGAGGCTCATAGGAAAGAATATATGTGTAAAAGCACACCTGATCCATGAAAAATATCTTCCAAAAGTCTTCGAATTTCTCCTGCATCAGTCATGGTGTCCAAAAACACCGCCATTCCTCGCTACAGTCTGTTGGCATTTTGCCAGAATAGCAGCCTGTCGGGAAACCTCTGAAAGTCGACCAATGACAGCCTTGTTTCCATCGGAAAACCCATACAGGGCATAGGGAATGCCAACGTCTCGGCAAAACTCTACCACCAGCCTTTGTGCCTTGCGAAGGTTATGTCGAGGCACCCGGGGGAAAAGATGGTGGATTGCCTGAAACTGTAACCCTCCGTGTATGAAGTCGAGCCAGGGGGGGCAATCTACATCCATCGTGGTACGAAGCATGCGCTGTGCGAAGGACTCCTGTGGTCCCAGGTCTGAAGTGCTCATGGCAAAATGGGAGAGCACAATTTGCACATGGAGCGGCGAAGAAGTAACGTGGCTAACCATGACAAACATAAACCGCGTCCAGCCATCAGGGAGCATCTTGTACAAAATGCCATAACCAAACCAAGCCCAGAAAAAAAATTGCCCCGCAATCTCCAAGTACCAGTGCCAGGCTCCAGGGCCACGCCTTGGGCCCCTACGAGCAATTAGATAGTCCCACGACAACCGGTAGAGATTGAATCGTCCCAACGCAAGTAGAGGATAGTATGTCCAGGCTTGAATCCTCAACATAAATTTGGCAACGGCATCGTACTCCATAACCCGATCGTAGTACGTCGATCGCAAGCTTCCCAGTAAACGATGTGTCACGGCGAAGAGGGGTATGTGTTCAATGTCGGGGTCATGCTCTGGGGCATTCGTAACGATGTGATGAACATTGTGGTTCCTCTTCCACCAGCCAAGGGACAGGCCGCCGATAAAATCAGCGACGAATATCCCAATAGCAGTGTCGATTTGGTAGTCGTGTGTGATCCCCATATGCCCCGCGTCGTGAGCCAGGAAGACAAGTTGATGCCAAGCGAGGCCTAAGAACACCGCACCCAGCACATATTGCCTATAACTGAGAGATATGAACATAGCGGCGAATAATCCAACATATCGGCAGCATTCAAAGACATATGCGGTCCGACTGCATTCGTAAAGGCCTTCATCCATAATAGCCTGATGCAGCCTTTTGTATTTCGCTGCTATTTCGTGCTGGGTGACAAGATCAACACCCGGGTACTTGTCGATGTCTAGACTAACCTGCTCTCTTGTAAGAGCGTCTAGATACGACATTCCAGTAGTATCAGGTTCCACACTTGACTGCGAGGATATTGACGCTGTTCTTGTGGGGTGATCTTCGTCGTGGCCTCGTCTTCTCAAACCGTCATGATCAACATCAAATACGGGGGATGGCGATCTAGAGATGGGAGTGCTTGAGGCTAGCATTTTTCTATTATGCAGCTCTTCACAATCAACATTGTTGGCGTCCAAAGATGAGCGAAACGCACCCCCCTGGATCGGTGGTCGGAAATTGGTCCAAAAACCATCAATCTTGCCGATTCGATACCGCATCATTTGTTCTTGGGCGGCCTTGGAATGAAGACTGGCGTGTAAGGAAGAGGCAAACCCAGTTAGCAGGAAAGGTTCACCTTTGAAACGTTGAGAAAACTGTCAAGGGTGTGAAATCACCTACGCTTGGATTTCATCTGTAGCATCTTTGCCTACCATATGCAGTAAAGCTTTCTCACCACCCGGATGGTAAGGCAGCCATGGGTCGACTTTGAGGACATATTGATTGAAGATGACGATTTTTTGACCGCCTGCTATGCGACTTTCAATCTCATTCCTAGACATGTAAGGGTATGCCCGAACCCCGGCAAGCGTTGAGTTCGAGTTCATCAGATTTGATTCGTGGATGTCTGAACCAGGAATATCGATTGGGGGCTGTCTACTCTGTAGTAAACGGGTTGAGTGCAAGATGTGCCGTCAATCGTGTCTTGTCGGGGTAGTGCTAATCTACCACGAAGAACCATCAGTCGCACGCGCCAACCTCCCAAGTTTTGATAGGCATGAGACGATAGACTCGGGATCCTGAGAGCGATTTGCCGGTATTCCCCTCAAAATCCCAGCAATTGAAAGGCTGAATCAATATCGTCGGGGTTTTTTGTGCTTCATACGATTTTGTTGGCCGTCTGTGGATGTTGTATTCACCACGTTTCTTGTCTTTTCCGTGGCATGAGTGAGGTGGAATAGGCTGTCCCACGTCCAAGGGAGAAGGCGGAGAATGCTTGAAAGCTACCAGACCGCTAACAAAATTCGTTTGGCAAGGCCACCGGCCCCTTCGGCTCGGCTAGATGCAACGTGAAAGCAGCCCACTTGAGAGGTAGCTGCGCATGTTTTACAGATTGGGTCGTCAATCAGGGAGGCCATGGCAGGGGTTCGGTGCGCAAGCGGCACTGAACTTCAAGAGGTGCACGTGTGTCTGCGGAGTACATCTGGTACGAAGAACGGAGAAGTGCTCCGTACAGGCTTGATCTTACCACCAGACGACATTGCCACCTGGCCGGTGCAACCCATTGTGGAGTAGACGTTGAGAGTTTAAAAGGCCCTTTAAAAGACCCAAAATTACATACACACCATATCCTCGTTCATTGGGGACAGAGGTGCTGCACAGAGGGGCAGTTGAGACGCCGTAAGGACTCTGACTAGAACTAGGAATGATTTCGGCCTCTGGTTCTCCCAGCACTGAGGCATCTTCTGCGAAATATTGTGAGCGACATACTGGCATATGTCCTGAACTACGCCCCTGTACTCTTCAACCTGATGCTGTGTAGAGCATCAGTGTGTACCTAAGTAGGTACTTAGTAGTGATCAATAGAAAAGCAACAGAGGCAGCCCAAGCACCTCGGTATTTGGATCCATTCACAAAACCGCACCAGCGTTTGAATCACATTGCTGGTTTGACCGTCGCATTTACCTGCTTTTCATTTAGATACGTAGAATTGAAAGGGTGCGAAGTTAAGGGTGCATGTGCAGTCACTGTAGCAGCTGATTTCAATACTGTCAAATTAAAATATGGCCATTTGCTATGCAGAGGCTATAACTCCTTTAACAGAGGGTTCATTACTATTTTACACCATCTACCATGAGAATACCCGGAACTACAATAAGTACCACAGCCAAATGCTAGAAGGAAGACTGATGTAGGAAAAACTATGCTCAACCCCCCACCGTCGGTCGCTCCTGATCGGAATCATTTCCGCATAGGCTTCCACCACCAACCCGCTCGCTCAATATTTGACATAGTCTATCGAGAGCTGATGACTCCTGAGCCTCGGCCTACTCCTATTTCCAGAAACGTTTGCCGCCTTAGAAGTGAATGGCTTTTGAGCTAGTGGCCATAGCGGCCTCCTTGAAAGCTTCCGCTAATGTTGGGTGTGCATGGCAGGTTCGTGCAATATCCTCCGTTGATGCACCATATTCTAGGGCCAATGTGCCCTCGGCAATCATCTCTCCGGCATTCGGTCCGATGATGTGAACTCCTAGAAGTCTGTCCGTCTCTGGATCTGCAAGCATTTTGACGAGACCATCGGTGTCTAAATTGGTCTTGGCACGAGAATTGGCGCTGAATGGGAAAGTCCCGACACGGTAAGGGATCTTCTGGTTTTTCAGCTCTTGCTCGCTCTGGCCGACCCAAGCAACTTCGGGATAGGTGTACATGACAGAGGGGATACAACCATAGTTGACATGTCCGTATCCCTTCTTGATATACTCGACGACAGCTACAGCTTCTTCCTCTGCCTTATGAGCGAGCATTGGACCAAAAGTAACGTCGCCAACACAGCGGATATGCGGGATCTTCGTTCGGTATTCAGAGTCGATAATTACGCGACCTCGTTCATCAAGCTCCATGCCAATGTTCTCCAGGCCCAAACCCTGCGTGTACGGACGGCGGCCAATGGCAACTAAAACAACATCTGCACTGAGCTGCAAGCAGGATTAGCAGTGGTACTATTATAGAACAGTATATCAAAAAGGCCAAGGAAAGAGGGAACGAAGAAGAGGGCGGAGACAGAGCTGATAAAGGCAACGGGTTCAACCTACAGTTTCAGGCTTGCCACCCTTGGCAGCGTCAACATCCAGGGTAACCTTATCACCAGATTTGTCACCGCTGACGACCTTGGTGTTCAGCTTAAAGTCCATTCCTTGCTTCTTCAAAAGCTTCTGGGTTGACTTCGCAATTTCCGTATCCATACCAGGACCTCCGATCTGGCTCAAAAACTCGACGACGGTGACCTTGGTACCTAGCCGTGACCACACTGAAGCCATCTCAAGACCAATAATGCCGCCGCCAATGACAACCATGGTCTCAGGAATTTTTTCCAGAGAAATGGCACCCGTGCTGGTAATGACACGCTTCTCGTCGATTTCAAGACCGGGAAAGGGGGTTGCTTCAGAACCGGTGGCAATGAGAATGTTCTTGCCTCGCACAGTTGTCTCGCCACCATCATTAAGGGCAACCTTGATATCATTTTCGTTGACAAATGAGCCTGCACCTTTGATGTACTCGACACCATTCTTCTTCAGAAGGAACTCAACACCCTTGGTGAGGCCGGTAACGGCGGTGTCTTTGGCCTTCATGAAGTTGGCAAGATTCAGTTTGACGTCGCCAACCTCTATTCCACGGTTCTTCGTGTCGTGCAAAATCTGGTGGTACAAATGCGAGTTGTTCAAGAGCGATTTCGAGGGAATGCATCCTACATTGAGACAGGTACCACCAAGGGTGCCACGCTTTTCAATACAGGCAACCTAAAGAATCGTCTTTTGTTAATTCACAGAATAGCTATCAGTAGGTTCAGCATCGATGATCTTACCTTCATGCCCTCTTGACCTGCTTTGATAGCGGCAACGTACCCAGCGACACCACCGCCGATGATAACGAGGTCCTTCTCCTCTGAAAAATAGTTAGCTCTAGACACACGCCATGTTCGGAAATGGCTCGCCAAAATGGTATTCGCAGACCTGAGGAAGAGGCGTAGCCACGGGTCCATCGTGACAATCCTGGAGACGAGATGACGGTTGGCAACCTGAGAAGACACGGTGGTTAGAGGGCTGAATTGATTGCAACGATTCCTAGGGACGACCATGGATGACGCATCCCAAGTGGAAGCTCCAAGATCAGACAACTTACGAGGAATGCTGCCAGGACGACGGCCTGACCGCGACCCTGGATACAAGACGGCTAGTGAGCATCTTGAGGCACCGATATGCAAATTATGGTTAGTCAATGGGTGCCGGATGAGAGGCGATGGCGACGAGAGGGAAGGTTGAGGTTTTGAGACACAGGAGCGTCGTCGGAGAGCTCCTGCGAGGCTTTGCGGTAAAACGGCAGGGTGGCGCCGGAACAGCTGGTAATTTTTCTTGGGACCCGGCGCTTCCCTCAAAACGTTGGGCTAGGTAACTGCTACCTCCCCAGGTGGGCATGGTTTCGCCTACCACGTACCTGTAGGCACAAAGGTGAGGTGTCCGGAGTACCTCCACATAATCCACGGGGCGAGGGCTGACCAATGAGGAGGCTCTGAGTCGGTTGTCCTTACTAAAAATGAATAATGCCTCAGGACCAAATGCCGAGCCACGAGCCGTACAATTCCGCCTTGAGGCGACCTTAGCCGCGCCAACATCAAAGTCCGAGAAACCAGAGACAAACGATATCAATGTACTAATACTGAGTTTCCTGATACACAAAAGTCAATGAATGTTATACCTAAGTATTCGGTAACTTTGCAGCCTGGGAAGGGTGAAGCAAAGTCTGCTGGCAGGATTCTACCAGGAAAAGAACCCCCCTGACACAAACAGCAGAACCATCTTTTACGTACAAGTGTCTGTGCGCCTGACTTACCTAGCTACTAGGCATTTCTTTCGGATTTAACCTTCTAAAGTTTTATAAATCGAGATGCTTGTGCTAGGACGTCATTCTGCAGAAGATAACAATTGGATCAAAATTCACGAATTACGCCAAACCGGAGTTAGCGTGTACCGCAGTACTCAATGGCCAGCCTTTATTACTCGAAATATTAACTGTCGAACCGCCTCGTGGGCTAGACCATAATCCTTGAATTCTAAAAATTCGTTCATCATCTGACGTCAAAATGATCCTTTACCTGAATAATATAGAGTACATTATTGCTTATCCCCGTCTGACCCTTGGATAGCGGCTTGTGCTTTTGTTCTCACCCGTTGCATCGCCTTGGTCTCCTTGTTCCCAATATACTTGGACTTGCGGACTTTTTTCCTCAAAAACCAGTGGAGATTGGCTGCCAGAGCAGGCAGCTCGCTGGCAGGGCCGAAGATACGCTTCACCTTCAGATCTTCACTGGTCTCTTTCCCTCTGCATTGCCGTAAGAGACTTAGAAGAAACAACTCCACAAATAACGAGGCCCATACATTTAGTTCCGGGAGGTCAATGGGTTTGAGGATGCTGATGCCAAGGGCACCTGTAGCCACAAGTGATGCGTAGAATTGAGCAATGTTGCCCAGCCGGCTTTCGTTTTTGAGTCTTTCCCCTTCAGAAGTCTCTTCAGCTTCCTCTGAACCTTCGCCGAATAGGGATTCGCCTAAGTTTCGAAATATTTTCCAAAGACGATCTTGAAATGCGAATCGTATTCGGCTGTTCACACAAGCTTGCCCCCCCACCAAGGCATAGTATTCATTGTAATCTGGTTCGCTTCCAACACATTGCACCAAAACTCTGGCTATTTCAAGCTGATCATCCTTTTTCAATTTCAAACCCACAAATTGGCGATGACCATGTTCGTAGTTAAGCCCCGACATAATGGCTGTAAATATGGCAATCTGGGCACCTGTATGGAGACCTTGTGCCTTTGCCTTGCTTGGATAATCTGGCAGAACAAAATCCATGTCCTCATCGTCCGCTGCATCTTCAAGACCACGGTTTACTTCCTTGGAGATCATTCGCGCTCTTTCTTCCGCATCACGGTAGGTCGGAACACTGGCACCAACTAGCCACCATTTTCCATGCTTGTCGACGCTTTCAGTATCTTTAAGTCCAATACCCATTGGCGCTAGACCATCCAGCCGTCTTGACTGTGACTTCAGTTCTCCAAGGCGTTTTTTCATCCGAAGAACATGCTCGGACACTATGGTAGAGTCCGTTCCTTTAGCACTCGGCTTGTTATTCTTCAAGTCCTGGATTGTTTCAATCATGAACTTTGTGCGTGCTGAGACGTTCGTATATCCAACGCTGTTCACAGCAGAGCTTAAAACGGTAGAAACATGCTTGAGCGCTTGAGGGTCATCTCTTCGTAATAGCCTTCCAGCCATTCGACAGACCCTGAGTAGCAGTTCAACGTTCAGTTCGGACAGGTTGTCTAACAAAATTTCCATGTAGTCGAATACAATTTTGCAACTGACGACTTCGAAGACGTAGAGCTGCGTAAGAAAAGTCAGGAAGTTGGAAGGTTCCTTTTTCAACGCTTGCTGACTGCTATCATGGTCTGCGGCTTGGCCATAATATTCACCAAACTCCTTCACTATATTTCGCACGAGATGTGATCCAAAGCTGGAACCCGTAATTTTGTAAACTGCGGCAGAGAACCCGCCGATCAAGACGAAGAATTGGTCCGGCAGACTTTCTTGTTTGCGCAACTGTGACAAGATAGCATCAGTGAGAATATCAGTGACTTCCGCGCGGGCATTGGATTGGTATAACTCTTCGACAGATTGCACAATCCATATAAGGTTGGCGTCCGTCAATCGATTGATCAGGCCTCGAACTTGTCGTTGTAGCCGAGGCTGGGCATGTTTCTCTGATTCTGTATTTTCATGGCGTCGTGCTAATGGAACATACTTTGCCGCCACTGCTCCGTTGGTAGGTGCGATGTAAGGATTCTCTCTTTGCGGTTGTTTGTAACTTTCAAATGCTTCTTGGTCGGAATCAAGTCCAATAGTGGCGTCGTCTTCATCTATACCAGATTCATCTATATCAGATGCCTCCGGTGAAACGCTTTCAGTCATATCCCGCGTCGGAGCAGACCTGACCCTAGAAAGAGAGTCTGAAACGGGTTTTGAAACAGGTCTGGACTCTGTCTTTCTCCTCTTTGAAGATAACCAGTCATCGTAGACAGATTTTCGTTTCTTCATATCATCTTCACTGCCGGCAATATCCTCACCCGTCTCGCCAATTAGTTCCTCCAAGCCATCCTCCTTAAACGCTTGTGGTAGAGATCGACGACCCTTTTTGATACCAAGCTTCCTCTCGAAATCTTCAATTTCGGCATCATCCTGGGCTAACTTCTCAAGGTGTATCTTTGATAAGCCTCCTCGATTCCTCGTATTGGGAGTTGTATCTGCTGAATTTTCACCGGACGAGTCCTCCCACTTCTCCACTTCTTCAGTGCTATATTCCGAATCGCTACCCTCGTCAGCATCTGATAAAATGTCGTCTACCTGGTCCACGTCTGAGAACTGAGATGCCAAAACCCGAGGCACTGGAGACAAGTTTTGCCTGGGACGAGATGCAGAATTACCCTCTTTTCTTTTCATCACGGGCTTCGAAGGATGGCTAGAGTGCCTCTGGGATTTTTTCTGCGTCCTTTGAAGCCTACGATTTTCCTTGCGTGTGAGGGAGTGGGATGAGCCATAATGTCGATGGATTGCCGCTCCTCCAGGTTGTTTCTGTTGGTGTGAATCGACGCCTATGCGCTTGAACAGTTTCTGTTGCAGGTCTGTAATTGAGCCTGCTGGCATTTTGAGCAGTTTGTCTCCAAATGATCCCAGAACAGGCCGCTTCTTTGTGCGTAGTGCTCTCGTATCACTGAAATAAATAGAAGACGGATGCGTGAGAATCGCAGGTCTGTTAACTGAGACCTGTAGTGACAAAGCTTAGGCAGATAACGATGCTCAGGGAAAAGATAGAAATGATATGTCTGGTATTAACAAGCAGACTCTCTCAGCAGAGGGGAGTTGTTTGCTTGAAGACAAGTTATGGGGAGTTATTGGGGGGGTATGACAGAAAGAGCTAGATAAGTCTGCTGAAAAAATAACAATAATAATAAAGACGGTCAAGACTCGTTTTCAAGCAAGAGATCGAAGCAAGACAGCTGTGCGTTCTGTCTACGGTCCAACTTCAAGCAGAACATGGACATCTAGGAACTGGTGAATAAGGGAATAAAAAATATATATGGGGCCCGCCACAACTCAACTCAACCCAGCCCCATGACTTAGGCACCCATTGGTCGCCCCACATTGCACAACATTGCAAGCCTCGATGGGCATTAAGCTGCTAAACTGGACAGCCACTCAACTCTGCAAGTTGTTCACAACTCCACGAACAGATGCGCATCTGTAGCTGTTGGCTTCTCGGTGCCGTGGGATTTTATAATGGACTCTAATCAACTAAGCCAAGATGAGGTTAGTGATCTGCACTTCACTCAAAACTCTAAGCTTCCTCTGCTGGACAAAGCCATTCGACTAACCCCGCAGAGCAGTTTTTCTCTAAACTTGACGAGCTCTTCACAAAAAGGAAAGGGGCAAGTCATGGGGCGGTTTACTTAACTCAAAAGCGCTGTAAGTACAGTATTCTGCGCCATCACTGATATGGATCTATACTCCCGTTCTGGCAGCCTTCTCTTATGAACCTTTTGATCGTTGACCCTAATCATCTATAGTAATGATGCATACAGAAGAAGATACCATGGGAAATGACGATGCGCTATCTGATCAGCACCCTAAAGGTCCCATGCCCGTTCTCATCAGAGCATCAAATGGGAAATCAAAACGAAACAGATCTGACAAGATCAAGATGTCGACAATAGTGGAACCACAGGATCTTGACAGCTTTTACACCCGGTTTGCTGACATTTGCAAATCTGGAATGGTGGCACTGAAGCCTAGGGATCGAAGCAAGAAGAAGGCCAAAGCAAAGAAGAAGAAAGCCGCATCGTGAAATCATTTGTGCATTGTTGGCCGCAAACCAAATTGAGTCTCTGTCCCAAGACCGGTAATCAGGTGCGGCTACCCTGCATGTGTCTACGAGGGGCATCCAGGCAACGTCGGGAAAGGGATGTCAAGCAAGAAGAATTATGTTTGGTATGAATGAATACATAGGGTCTGAGAAACCTGTTGCCATATTGCAACATGAGACTTTTCCCAAACAATATTCATTTTGTGTTCTTTTTTTCTAGCGGGGTGCAGTGAAAGTCTCCATGCCAGCAAGCATTCGATGGAATACGGTGTAGGCGAAGCGTCAAGTATCAACTGGGTGAAACACCCAATATACTCCATAGGGATTCACCGTTGAGATAATTCCGCTATCACTTATTACCGTGATTTGACGAAGACGGGAATAAACACTATAAGCAGAAAAAGTAAACGGTAGGTATTTAATATCAGTGCATCAGCGGAATATATCTGAACTTATGTGCTTGAATCGCAATGAACCGGGCGAGAACATCTGCTCCTCATCCATCTCCCATCTTCAATCACTGGGAATGTAGATTTTGATCGACAAACCCCATACGAGATGTATTACTACTGTCTGATTCATCTACGAGATAAGATAGCAACCCCGTCCCCCGAGGCAGATAATACCATCTGGTTCAGAGTTTCCAGATTCACGCCTAATTACAATCACCCCTGTTAAACCACGTTGCTCGTTATCACTGCTACACTCTTCATTTGCGTACTAGCGTCAACACCATCCGGCGTGGAAATGTGACTGTAACGACACTGCTCACTAATCTCAACTCATTCAGAGGAGAGCCACCCCCATTTCCACGCAGCATAGACTATACTTCATCCAACTTTTGAAATTATCAATTTGCGGAAAGATCGCCCCCACCCCCCCGAAAAACAGAAAAAAGATAGAAAAAAATCAGGGGAAAGACGATAGACGTGTGGTAGAATACCGTGAAGTTCTTGGGTAATTCGCAGTGCAAATCCGATCGCAAAGGTGTGATCCATGACCTATTTCCGGACCACAGCCATTTGAAAATCCTACCGAGATATCTGCACTAATCGTCAATCGTCCTTGCCTACATGATCTGGTCCTGTGTCAAGCCACCATGGGTGTCTGTTTCCATGCTCTCGCCACTAGACTGATTAAGGTACTTGACAAAGCTCAGGTTGAGAGGACGACCGCCGTATTGGTAACCTTGGAACTTGGCAATCGCAGTTTCTGCAGTTTCTGCAGTATCGAAACGGACGACACCCGTGCCTCTAGACCGACCACTAGGTTCATATTGTATTTCAGCCTGTTCCACCTTGCCAATTGTGGTGAACAAGTCAACCAAATCGTCGTTGCTCGTGGACCACGGAAGCTAGTGACAAGTCAGCTCTGGGATTCCTGTCTGGTTTTCCATGGTTCGTTGCCGGCTCACATTTCGGACGTAGATTGTCTCGCTCTTCTCAGTTCCAGCAGTAGCACCATCTGTGAATGGATTCGGGGCCACAGCAGTGGCGGCTGAGGCATCGAAGTTCGCACCACCACCAGAGAAGCCTCCACGACCGCTGAAACCGAAACCTCCACGACCGCCGCCATAACCTCCACGCCCGAATCCGCCGCCAAACCCACCTCTCATACCGCCTCCGTAACCGCCGCGTCCCGAAAAGCCCATACCGCTAGAACCGGCGTATCGGTCTTCACGGACTTCGAGCATTCGTCCTTGCCAGTCATACCCGTTGAATTGCTGAATAGCATTCCGAGCATCGTCGGGATTCTCAAACACAACAATACCGGAACCTTTGGGACGACCATCAGGGCCGATGTGGACATCGGCGCGAATCACACCACCCACACGCGCTAGCGGGTAGTACATGTTAGAAGAGGAGTTTGACCACTGAGCATGATGTCCAATTCTCAACTTACCTGCTTGTCGGAAAAGGTCTTTCAAATCCTGCCACCCGATGTTGAATGGAAGCTGCCAAGAGTTAGTCTGGCAACGCAATATTTTCCTTATCATCATTTTAGGAGAAACAGACATTAGCTACGTAGATCTGTCGGCCACCTGCACCAGGAGGACCGCCATAACCGCCTTGGTTGTTGAAGCCGCCTGACATCCCCCCACTAAACCCACCGCGGTTGCCTCCGGTGGCACCAATAAATCGTGGCTCAGCTTCACGATCCTTGATGAAGATTAGTCGAGTTATGCTCTTAGGTATCAAAGAGACTTACCTCTCGAACGTAAACTAGGCGTCCCATCAAGTTCTGGTTGCTAAGTTGAGCAACGGCTTGCTGAGCCTGTTCTCTCGTTGCATATTCCACAATTCTATGACAAACCGTAAGCCTTTCGTCGTCATCTCAAACAAGTCCACAATGCCGGCGTAAAATACGTACCCGCATCCCTACAATCATCCAGGACATCGTCCAAACCCGTCAACCCAGCCATCCATCAAGAGCCAGCGAAAGGGAGTGTGCCAAACAAGAGGAGAAACGGAGAAGGGAGTGAGAAAAGAAAAGGAAGGAAAAAACCAGCCAAAGACTATGTGATAAAGCCCACCTTCGACATTCCATTAGGAAGAAGGAGCACATCAGCGAAGAGCACTTCTCCAGCTATAAGAAAAACAGACCGTTAGATGTCCTGCGCTTGCGTCATAGTCGTGGTCCACATACCCTGTCTCATGAAATCTTTGAGATGATGCCATTTCACATCGTAGGAAAGATTGCCGACATAGACACGGCGGTCTTGCTGTGAAGTTTCCCGAATGTTGTTCATCATTTGTTCCCTTGCCGCGGCTCGCTCTTCATAAGATCGATGCGGTGCTTGTCCGCCGTAACCTGCGCTGGATCCTCCGCTAGGGGCACCTGTTCCAGTCATGGGCGAGCGATCACGGCCACGACGATAATCGTCCCTACTATTCGACCTGCTACGAGGCGAGAATGAACGCCTGCGTGATTGTCGACCCGGGCTTCTGGAGCGTCGGCGGGGCGATCGGGACCTCTCTCGCTTTGCCCAGTTAGTACGAAGGCTGCAATGAACAGATGGATTATGACGGATGGATTGGGGGGACGATTGAATGAAGGCTATGGCAGGGTTTTATGCGAAGTAAGCAACGCAGGAGTGCGTATTGCACCTATGGGCTTGAACATAAGGAGGAGAGTGCTTTCCAGCCCCAAAAGATATCTGCACAGCGTAAACGACCTCTTCTAGTCTTGAGGGGGCTACCAAGGACGCCCGAAGAGGAGGCACTGCGCTGAGTTCTGCATGGGGTGGCATTTGGTGGCGGCAAGTCCAGAGAGAAGAAGAGGTCAAATAGTTGCAAAAGCATACAGTTGAGGGGTAAAAGCAAACACAAAGAAATAGACGGGAAAGCCAAAAAAAAAAAAAGTAACTTACTGGTCGATAGGTATCGCCTGAATCAGCTATGCGAGGGTGTTAGATATTCCAGTGGACAGCACTCTTGAGGAAGATGAGACGGAGACAAGACGGTAGCCAGGGATTGAGATCCAGAGACAAGAGTAGTTTGGAAGAAGAGTGTGGGGTTTGTACCAGAGAGAATGAGTTCTGGCAGGGAAGTAGGCAGGACCGGAAACATGCAGGTAAGCGGGCTTGTGATAATGCAGTGTACGGGGAAGGGCCAGCAGACCAGAAGGTTGTTTGTGCCAGTGTGTATCTTGGTGTGGAGGACAGTGAACACGTTACAGCAGGCAAGAAGAAATTACATCAACTGTGATGCGTGATGGTGATATGTGTGTAAGGCGTGCCGGTTACAGCCGATCGGCAACAAGGCTGAAGGGTTCGTATGGCAGGAAGAGGCGTTGAGTAAATACGTGACGCTTCGGAACAATGTGCTTGTGTGTGGGTAGACAACCAACGATACGGCCAGAGAATATCTGGTGGCCGTGGAAGGTCGTAGACAACAAGAACAGCGAGAACAGCTTGAACGGCGTGGACGGGGTAGGAGAGGTGCGGGCAGATACAAATGTGTGGCAGAGGGGAGGACATACCCATGACAAAAGTCTAAGCGTTGTGAACAACGAGGCTCTGTGCCCAAAGCTCGGTGAAAGGCGAGCGGGTGTCTCAACAGAGGGAGGGTAGGTCAAGCCTGGTTGCGGTTGCGGACACTGAGCGGGAATATGACGAAAGACGGACGAGCACTGTGGTGAGGAGAAGACACTACAGTCAGCAAACAACAGAGTCGCGCATAAATGCAAGATGGATGCAGCAAAGTCGGAATCGGGATGGTGGTGGCGCGACGGTTGAAGGGGGGTGGGAGGACGATGGGGTAAAGCTTCCCAGAAGTGCCAGAGCAAGTTGGCGAGAAAGAAAAGACGCGCCTCCAGCTCCAACGAGGGGGGAATCAGGCAGCGAATGGGATTGCAAAGGAGCAAGACGACAAGGGGGTCAAGCTGCAAGCTACCCTACCTCAGGTACGAAGTACAAAGCTTGGCCTGGAATCAATCCACTTGGGCAAGCAGGAAAAAGTATTGGAAAGGAAAGGAGGGATAGCACAGGGGCTGGATGAGGAATTTTGTCAAGTCTCGTCGCACTCGAGCTTGCGAAAGGTTGGGTGCAGGAGTTGGAACAAGCAGCGATTGAATGTGGATGGGCCAGCCGCTCAAGCCTGAGGTGCGAGTTTCAAGGGAGCAATGGGGCTGGGCTTACCGCTTACCGGTCCGGTCGGAAACAAATGCACCTTCAGTGTCTGGTTGCTGTATCGGCTTCAAAGCCGTCGTCGAGAGAGTGCTGTCGGCGGGAGACAAGGCGTGGCTGAGACTTGCAGGCCCGGTTGAGCGAGTGCAGTTGATGAGAGATGAGAGCAGGATATCAAGGTCGTAGTGGAGTCTCGAGTCTAGAGCGCGATGCAGAACGGGGGGGGGGGAAGGGGGTAGCCAGGAACAAGACCATCTCGAGACAGGAAGAGCCTGGTCTACGGAGTACTCTGGCCAACCTCGTAATGAAGTACCAGGTACGGAGTACATGGCCAGGTACCGTACCTACTTTAGTAACCAGTGCTTTCAATGGTTGGTACCAGCAATCAATAATTGACACCCAAGTTGATGCAGCGGGCTCAGACTTGTTCTCACCCTGAGCGTCACTGGTGTCAAGCATTGATGATGGTTTGCTGGGCTTGGTCTTTCAGTGGTACTTGGCATCTGTGTTAAAAAAAAAAAAAACCCTTCGTCTAGCGAAACATGCATTGTCCGTTCATACATAAGACGCGGTGATATTCTACGCAATTAAATAAATACATTAACCTGCTGCAAGAAAAGAGAGGTCTTGACTCTAGCTCGGGCAGCCCAGGCCGCTACTTGAACACCAATGTCGTCATGTACCCGGACATTATGATAATGGCAAACCAACCCTCGTTGCTCCATGTCTGTATGGGGTGCCAAACTCACCAGCCCTTCAACGTACAACACACCAACCCGATGGATGGCATTGGGGAATGTCTCGTCACCCTCGCTTTAGTCAACTGGCAGTGTAGCAACAACTCCGCCGGTGCATGTGTGCTCCGCATATTGCGTCGGCTGGGACTTTCAACGTTGATGCTGTTCGGGACACGAGAGCGAAAAGCTTTTCAGCCCCCAGTACACTGGATGCAGGGGCTGTGGTGACTGTGGGAATCAATCGCTGAGCATTGGGACAAAGAGGTGCACGACTCCACCGAGTATCTTAATCCCTCGTAAAAGGGTTATCGAGCGTTTTTGTGACATTGTATACATGTGCTTTAGTGCTACAGAAACGTAAGCACAGTGAAGACAAAGAGCCTTGCTCCTAATAGAACACGCCGAGAATAGCATTGAATTAAGTCTCCTCCAAGGCTTCGTGCTGCTTCGCTAGCCATGGGACGTACGGAGTACGGAGCACATAATAAATAACTCTACCTTAGGTACCTACCCTACGATCTACATACTTACCTACCAGGTCGGTGCGAATGCAAATAGATACTGATCAGCCCATTAGACAGTTGGCGGCAATAGAAATCGGTCCATGTTGCGGAGTAGAGGGTTACCTCCTGGATCCAAGCACTATTACGAGCCAAGGAGATTTTTTTTTTTTTATTATATTTCAAGTAAATTTTACCATTGTGTGAGCTCTTGGGAGGACAGTGAATGAGTCGAACGAAACAAAAATCAAATCAGACCGTCTTATCAGACACCTTCGCCCTCTGGCTCGAAACGAAGGCGGCGCCAAGTATTGTCTGGCCAGGTTTGCTCAAGTAAAATTGAAGGCACGGTGTGAGAACTGGCAGTCGAGTGTTCACAACCCACTCCCACCACCAGCGCCGGGGTCTGTGTGGCCGGGAACGATTTTGTATCGAGACTAGTAGGCCGATCTACGTCTGCCACATGCCATCGAGCAAACCTCTGAGATCATAGCGCAAAGCAGAAACACGAATACATTGCGTGTCTCCTCGCCGATATCTATAGTTGTTCCTCTTTTCGACTTGAATTTTTGATTTATTTTTGTCTTTGGCCCACTCCTATGCAAAATCTATGCCAATGATGCGGGCAACACCGATGCGACCGACCTTGCTCCCGATTGCACGACTAGTGACTCGATACACCTGCTTTACCCGAGCGAGCTTCCACTCATACGAGCATCCTCCATCAGCGAAGTCGTTCGGTGACGTGGAAAATGCTATCCTTTCCGCGGCCTATCAGCACGTGCCGAAACACGGCTTCTCTCACAGCGCCCTGAGCCTCGGAGCGCGCGATGCTGGTTATCTCGACATCAGCCCCAGCGCCTTGTCGGACGGCGTGTTCAGCCTAATACAATTCCACCTCGTCCGTCAGCGACTGGCTCTTGCAGAAAAAAGCAGAGCATTGTTTGATACAAGCAATACGAACATTTCGGGCAACGGGATTGGATTCAAGATAGCTACATTAGCGTGGGCCAGACTTATGGCAAACAAGGGCATTATTCACAGGTGGCAAGAGGTATGATTCTCTTTCTCTACTTTGCTTCGCAATTTTCTTCTTGCAGTCTCTATAACCAGGCTGACACTATGTTTTGCAAGGCACTCGCCGTAATGGCCCAGCCGAGCTACGTCCCAGCCTCTCTGAAGGAACTCGCCATGCTCTCGGACGAGATGTGGTATCTAGCTGGCGACAAAGCAGTAGACTCCTCCTGGTACACCAAAAGAGCATCAATTTCCATGGTATATAGCACGAGCGAGCTATTCATGACAAACGACAAGTCGCCGGGCTTTGTTGATACACGTAAATTTTTGGATAGAAGGTTAGAAGAAGTGACTGCAGTGGGAGGATTTGTTGGAACTCTCGGGGCTTGGGGTAGCTTCACCATGAATGCAGGTGTCAACGTCTTGAGAAGCAAAGGCATGAGGGTATGATGTACAAAACATCCGTCTTCCGACTGGGATATATTTTTGTATTATATTTAGACCATCATGAGTCTTGTACAATATCCACTGAAAGACTGCTATATCACGCGGCCATCACTATGGCCCTTTTGCAGCTTGTTGTACCCCCTTCTCAAGGCTTGCGGTGAGATCTCATAATCTATTGGCTAATACTAGTCCAGGAATGTGACTACCAGACTCCCAAAGCCCATTAGACTGTTCCGGCAGAAAGCACTACATCAATAAACGGTAAGGACAATTGAACAGCTTAGTTAAACCAGCGTCCGTTGTCGGGGATCCGTCAACCTTTGGTGTTATTGTTAGCATTTATACTCCTCATTTGGCAGCTGAATCGAAGAACGCACCGAATAATTTTGACGTCCTTATCAAGTCTGGCTCGTCCTTCAATTGCATTAGGAGTGATCAATATATATTGCCGCGACACAGAACGACGAGCCGCATCCACCTGGTTGTGCTGATTTTAGCCTCATTGTTATCATGTCCCTGGACCTCGGGGGAAACCAAAGAGAGAGATCAAATAACTCACCAGCATGTTGGTACTTATAGCTCTGTTTACGTTGTCCATGAAAACATCGAATTCGTCCAGGCACCGGATAGGGGAGCCAATCGCCTCCCAGACTGACAAGAGCATGCAAATGGAAGAGAAAGACTTTTCGCCGCCAGATAGAGTCTTGGTATTTCGACCTGCGGAGCTTTTCTTGGTTTCATCTGGCTCAATGTGAATAGTGACTTTTCGCCCCCGGTGATCGAGGTCTATTTTACCTCGAAACCCACGTTCACTGAGGAGATAGTTGAACTGGATTCGTATGCGAGCGCTGATTTGTCTTTGAAACTGGCGCCATAGGTGAAGTCGGTGCTCAATGGCGCGCTTCATCAACATTATCGTTTCATCCACATCTTGTGTCTGTTTCAAAACACTCTCGTATTTTATGCTGGCTTCGTTGGCTCGATCGTATATTTCCTGATCGGTCGCTCCAATCCGGGCCTCGCGCTGTGCAAGCTGTTCACCAATTTTTTCGTACTTTTTCTCAATACTTTGGTGGTCCTCGCCATCCGGGATATGTACACGACCGGGCGCTACCTCCTCAGCTTGTCGAATGAAATCCTGAACTTGTTCAGCCTTTTCATCACGTTTCGACTCCGCTCGGTTCAGCGCAGCGCGCCCCATATCGACTTGTTCGAACTCGTGGTTTTTTTTAGATACAGTTATTCTCCTTATCGAATTATAGCTTTGAATCTTCGTGTCTGATTTACTGACACGATTTTGAAAGTCTTTCTGCTCGTCCCTTGCCGCATCGAGCTTCTTTTTGGCTTCCTCGGCTTTGGCGCCGAGTTCTCGCTTTGATAGCTTGAGACTCCCATATTGATTGCCAAGTTGAGTTTCCTCTGTACGCTTGGCACTAAGCTCAGACCGTAGCAAATCTAGACGGTCGTCCACGCCTTCAAAGGTGTCCAACTCTTCTGCCGCTTTCTCTATGTCAGCCTGAGTTCGACGAAGGTCATTTTCAAGCGCCTTTATGTTCTTTTTATGCTTCTCCAGTTCCTGCTTAGCCTTTTGTAAAGCTTGTAGTGCCTGTCGTTCCTCTGCCATCAGGTCTCTAAGCTCAAGTCCAAGTTGCTTTAAATTGTCCTTTTGCATAGCTAGTTGCCGAGCAGCATCGGATTGCATCCGTGGTCTCATGCCCGATGGGATCGTCGGAGCGGTCCCTATTGTACCAGATCGATTAGTGATTCGCAAACCTTGTCCCCTTTTTCCTTTTCCATCGTGGAAGCATATACAGGCAGCGACGTTCCGGGGGGGACCACTGTCAATCATGACGGCCTCAGCCTGAACTCGATCCTTTATGAGAATGACTTTTTCGATTTGATGATTAATGATTAACTGTGACCGAACAAGTTCATCGTCGAATTCCAACACGCGCAAAATTGTGTCGTATTCGTCCGCAGGTTCTTGAGATGCGGTGTCAATCCGACCTCCGTACGCAATGTACACTGGCGGAGGCTTTTTCATGCCAGACTGACGAATTAAACTTGATAAGCGAGATTGGTCCCTTTTGCTCCTTACGACAAAAGCATTGAGGGCGTCGCCTAGTGTCTTCTCCAGAATACCAGACCATTCTGGCTTGAGCAACTTGATGTGGGCGCCCAGAGGTCCCAGTGGCTTGCTGCCAAAACCCGAATCTGCTGCAACAGCTTTCACCAGCTGTATAATATCGCGATCAAACCCATCATAGATGGATCCCGTACTCTTCTCAAGCTCCCTCACCCCTTGTTCCGCAGCCACAATGTCCTTGCGCTTTTGTTCTTTAAGCTGCTGATGTCTCTTCACGGCATGCTCAATTTCTGCAATCTTGGATTGCAAGCTAGGAAGTTGTTGAGTGCAGTCCTCGATCTGGTCATTCAGCTCTGCCTCACGGGCTTGTGCTCTCTTATGCTCCGCTTCTTTTTCAACCCTAGCAAATCCGGACGACGCAACGAGTTTTGCTTCCTCTTCCCGAATTCTTGTCTCGTATGTTTCAATGTCAGCTTTGACCGCCTTCAGCCTTGCAAAAGCGTCTCGTTCTTCAAGGTGCAGCTCCGTCAAGTCTTTCTTTGCTCCAGTGTAAATGCCCTCTGCAGACGCAATGGATTCCTCAATCGCCCTGTATTCTTCATTCAGTCCGTTCCGTGTTGCCTCTGCACGCTCAAGTTTCTCCGTGATCTCATCCAGTGCTCTTGACAACTCGTCACAGTTCTTTTCCAACTGGATGATCTTTTGCTTCCGTGCTTCCAACTCAGTATTTTGGAGTTCGAGTTCTTGTTCTCTTTCAACAACCTGTGACCAGACGAGTTGATTGCGATAGTGTCGAGCCCTTTCTCGTAGGGTGTTATTCCTTTGTACAGTCTCTGCTAGTCTTTGAGCGTCCTCCATCTCCTTCTTAACGTGGGCAATTTTCTCGCTCAAATCGTCTCTCAGAATGATTGTTCTGTCCAGTGTATCTTGTGACATTTTGTAGTCGTTATCAAGTTGTTCTAATTGGACACCAGAGACAAAATATTTGTATTTCTGAGCCGGGGTAGCAGAGTTGAGAAATTGTCTGGCGTTATCTTGGGAAAGAACAGTTAGTGGGTTTCCCATCTGTAGGGCATACCATTCGGATATCTCGTCCACTTCTTGCTTCTTGGTAGATATAATACGGCCTTGCTCATTTTTTATCTTAAAACCACTGCTTCCAGACTTGGAAAAGTGACGCTCAACAAGAATAGAGTCCCCGTATATATCAGGCTGGTAGGCATCCGACCCAGCATTCTTTATTTTGACAACAAGGCTGCCATGATCTTGACCTTCCTTCACAAATGACTTCAAGCTTCCGCCTCTATTAGTGTCGCTCGCCTTGCCTCCAAGGCAGAGAGTCAGTGCCGTCAGAACTGCGCTCTTGCCGCTGCCGTTTTCACCAACAATGAAGTTGATCAGGGGGCCAAGCTCCACATGTAATCGCTCGTGGCACATGAAGTTATAACAAGTAATGCTCTCGATAATGCCACTTTCCGCAGCCATGTTCTGAACAACGTTTGTCGGGCGCCGTCTAAGTTTCTGCGTAGCTTGAAAATCATCTTTGTCTGTATTTTGCAGATGTTTGAAGCCAGCGTCACGCATTATTTCGTACTGCGTTTGGGGCGGGGAGTTGGGTATGTCGGCACCGTTGTCTACATCATCATCGTCTTCTTCTTCTTCAGAGCTTGATCCGTCTTCGCGCGTTGTAGTTCTCGGAGTGCTATCATGGGTGGCTTCAAGAGACATTCGAAGTCTTTTCGTCTGTCCAATGTGTATCAGTCCATGAGTCCGCTCCGCGAAAATAACAAATATGTCTCTTACCGTTTGAGAATCATTTGCCAGAGGAGAGACGCCCTCAGTACTGTCAGGGCCTCCACTCATGTCATCGCTGTCCACGGCCATTCTCGCACGCTTCAACGGCGCCATGGTGACAACTGTTGTTCCCCACAAAGACTGGGCAAAGATCGCTCACTCAATGATTCTGTGCTGATAGGAATAGAGTCTGCTGTCTTGAAGAGTGGTTGCCAGCGTCGCGTTGCAGTCTGTCACTCTAAATGGTACCATGGGTAGCCGTAAGGTTGGCCACAATAAAAGTGATGATCTCAACTGCAGAAGTTGCTGGGGGACGCGACTGGCGCGTCAGATCGCGGGGCAGGTACTCTGTACAATAAGCAATTAACCAGACAGCACGAGTGCATGCACAAAACCCACCAGCCAAACACTTCAATGTTTCTTGGAGGGATATTACAGATCCACTCCTTGGCTCCATGTTTGCCAACACTGCTTGACTCTGTGTACTTTGTACCTCCGACCAAGTGCATAATAATACTAACATCCTAGATCTCAACACGCCACTTGGTCACAGGCGAATGAATAGACTAGAAGCCACTTGCATACCGATGCCAAGTCACTTGTAAAAGCCTACTCAGACGGTTCAAGTAGCCACGTGCGGTTATATATTTATTGATTCGCATTTGCGCTGGCAGCACCAAGTATTCTACAACATATCGACCCCACAAATTTTGCCCGACCAAAACTTGTCACATCTTGCCTCATGACAAGTTTGACAACTCATGGCCACCTCGGTGCTGCACCGTATGTGAGACGTCATGGATGAGCAGTCGTCCTCAGCCCCCCCAGACTTCAACTCTGGCCGCGGACGAATTCCCGAAAATTACGTTGAATATGATTTGTTTCTTGTCCAGCAAAAGAAAGGGTGTCGAACGCTACTCCAGGAGCTGGAAATGCTTCGAAAGTCTGCCATCAATATTTGTAACACAGTTACGAAAGACCACATCTGGCAAAGAGATGAGTTCCATCTGGAAATGAAATCATCCGAAGGTGTGTCTCCCCCGACCTTGCCTAGACTCGTGTATTCTCAATTTTCTAACTCAATCCTGGCTTGATGTTGTAGGCATGACATATTTACATGGCATGACTGACTACGGCGATGCTATTGAGGATGAGTGGCTCATTGTGTACTTGCTACGCCAACTGACCCAATCGTTCCCTGACCTTTGGGTGCACGTTGCTGATGCCGATGGGGAATTTTTATTGATCGAGGCCGCCAATGTGCTGCCAAAATGGATTACTCCTGAGATGGACCAAAATCGGGTGTGGATTCACGACTCCAAGCTTTTAATCATACCACTGTCTTCAGCAGCCGACGCCCAACAAGAAGGAAATACCGCCAACATGACTTTGCGGAACGCGTTTGACTACCTGAGAACCAAGCCTAACGCGCTACTTCATTCTCCTTTGATTGAAGCGGAAGCCTTCTATCGTCTTGAGAAGTATCCCGATTACATACGCCATTCCACACATTACTCCCTAGTTACTATCCCAAGAAAGCTTGCATATATTCTGCACCTGATACCGAAATCTGTTTCAATCGCTGTCGAAATGTTCTATCTTCGAGATGCCGTTACAATGAAGTCAATCTCTTCCGCCTCTGCGCCGCTAGTATTCCCCCCTGAAGACTTTGTTACCACAAGCATTCACTTCACGAGGGTGCTTTTCGCGCAGCTCAAGTCGCAACGCCTGGACCCCCCTCCGAGATGGAGGGCTCTTATTAAAGATCGATCGGAGGCATCTCCCTCAGATTTTAAGATGCTAGCCCGACAAGATATGGGGATGAAGTTGACGTGTGGTTACGAGATGCTCTCGGTTGACGCCGATAAAAGTAGGCACCGAGTCGTCAGAGAGCTAGCTCTCTTGCTACAAGATCTAGCCGAAGACGGAGATGCTGGATTACCTACAGATCGCGACATGGAGTCTTGGTTAAATCATCAGCGTGATGACGCTGAAGATTGGATGGATATAAATTACCTAGATTTTGAGCGTGAGTTGGATGGAAAGCACCAAGGTACATCCAAAGAGGGTGGCTCAGGTTTCGGTGATCCCCAAGCACAAGACCATCTCAGGAAGATTGTATCACGTTTCGAGAGTTTTCTTAGTGACAACAAGGCTGGCATAGATGGCGTCAATCTTGATGATTCGGATGGTAACGACAACGAAGACGCCGACGATAGTGATGGCGATGAAGACAGTGAGTTTGAGGATAAAGCTGTTAGCTTTGACGAGGAAGCTTTCCAACAAATGATGCGGGAGATGATGGGGATGCCCGAAAACGGCACAAAAAATAACTGCGGTGTAGATGCTGGGGCATCAGACCTAACGCAGCAACCAATTTGTGAAGAAACCGAGAATAATCCCGATGACTTGCAGCAGCTTTCATCCGAAATGGAGGCTGAGTTGAGGCGCCATGGGGCTCTGGATTTGAAATCAGAAACACCCAGGCATGTTAAAGCACCAGCCGCAGAGCAATGTCATGATGAGCAGCAGCCGTCCTCTGCTATCTCTACAGTTGAAGAAAGCATGGAGGAGCTGAATATTGACTATAACCTGGCTCAAAATATTTTGGAAAGCTTCAAGGGACAAGCGGGAATGGCTGGGCCAACTGGCAATCTCCTTGGTATGATGGGTTTCACGCTACCAAGAGATGAAGATGACAGAAGACGAGAAGATTGAGTATAAATCGGTATGCTGGACTCTTGCTTGAGGACCTACTGCACCCACAATAGAAAATAGCAGCATTGACAGCCGACTATTCCCTTCAGAATGGATGTGTCTCTCCAAATTTCCTCGCTAGACACTAGTCTGTCATATTCCTCTACAAAGGACTGATTGATCAGTAAGACTTTTTGCGCTTTGCAATGGGATGGGCTGGGCATGGATGTGGATGTAACTTTCTACCATGGTCGTCCAAGTCGTCCAACCTAACTATCGCTTGCACCAGCCTTCGTCGAGCCGGGAGCTCCCGATCATCGCCGTCGACTGTCATTCTATAGTATTCCGTTACTATTGTAGTCACCGAATGATAGCAATCGTACAGCAGCCGCCGCACATCCACGTGCTGGAAGTCTTTTGCCAGGTGGATTGCCTGTCTTATTGCTTTGGACTCAACATGGCCGGTTTGATCCATCAAGCCATCCAACATGTCCGTATTTTTATGCCTGGTAAGCACAGATGTGAACAATGGGTCACCAAAGACGCTGTTATGCCAGTCCTGAATACCAATAACTCTCGGTGTATCCGGGCTCTGACGCGTGGTGATTGGCACCGGCACCGGCACCGGCACAGGGCCATGTTCATTGCCCTTTTGTGCATTTCTGGCGGATCGATTTGCTTCAAACAGTGGTGCTGCTACAGTTTGAGGCTTCTCTGTTCCGAAAGATGTGTTGCCATGCCGTTGCATGGAGACCTTGGGGTCTTGCGTTGTGCAGTCGCTAGATGTGATGATATGGGTATTGGCGTATTCGCCGGCATCAAGAATCACCAGGCAAGGTACTGTCACCTCATCAAGTATTTTCCTGAACCGGCCGGCATGAAAACGAAGTCTGTCGTATTCCAAAGACAAGGCAACGTCTTCTGCGTCTCTCAATACAGATTCAAGCAGCGATAAGAAGGCGTCGGACCACCGAGCATATATGGCATCGTTCGTAACCTGTTCAGTCGGCACAGGCGAGAGTATGGACATGGTGTGGTGAATACCAGCAGCCTTCAGCACCGCAGAAGCGACCCCAAAGTGTCCATTTGGCGACTGGCAGGTAGATAATTCACGAACCAGCTGTCCAATTTGAAAATCGATACGCCTTTGTTGGGGTTTTGACAAAGTGTTGATCGCAGACGAAAGAATAGCTCCACCTGTCCGTGTTGTTAATAGGAACTCAACGTCATTCGGACACTTGACTCGGCCATGTTTAACGACTCTCGGCAAAGTCTTCTTGAATTGACAGGTGTGCTTGGACAGTTTAGCCTCCGCGTCGCTGCCTTTGGGAGCTTTCTCAAGCGCTTCAGGGTTCCTCTGTCGTTCTTTTGCTAAGGGACAAACATGACCATCAGAACCTAGCCACTGCAAGAGCATTGCTTCGGAGCTTATTGAAGCTTGTTCTGTTCGCAGAATCTTCGTCGAAGTGGGAACCAAGGTCAGTGTCAGTTGTTCCTCGTCGCTTGATGATGCAACGTAATGTACATGAAGTCTGTTTTCAGGTGTCAAATACAGACGTTTCAAGTCTACTGGATGAGCACCATCGAAACCAATGGCTTCCTGGAGTTCATTCATCCCTACTCTTCTCCTTTACAGGCGCTGAAACGGTGTGGCAACACAAAAGGACTTGTATCGGCCTCAAGATCTCCGATGTAGCACGTTGTGACTGTCGAGGCGGCCAGGCATCGAGCCGAAAGGCCGAATAATCCGCTGGCCGTATTCCAGGTTGGCCCACTGCTTAATACTTCTGGGTGGTACTGCGGAGTTCGTTATATCGAGGCTCAGAAGGAAAGTATCGAGGCGTTTTGAAGAGGAGCAGGACAAGTCCGGCCTGTTTGGCAAAACTCCATGAAAATGTTGGTTTACCAGTCCGGGAGATGGACGTGTGGATGGGCAAACGTTAATTGTTATCGGATTGTAAGCTGATCAGCAGCCGGGCAAGAGTAAAATCACGAATACTTCTTCGTATAAGAATTATCATAAAAGTTTGCTCAGTTGGCGAACAATTCTGATGAAATATGCCCAGTTGTAATGGGATACCCCGATGTGTACGAGCCAACGCTGTGGGTCAGTTGATGCGAGAGACGCTGCTAGGTAAGCCCTCTCGCATATGAAAACTGTCAAAAATGGGTCTCAAGATGAGGAATGCCCTTCTGCCTTTTGCATGTATGTTCATGCGTATGTCTGTATACGATTGACCGCTATCAGGTCTGTCCGACTACGGAGTAGACATTCCATGAAATTATGTGCCAATGCTGTCAAAGACGCACAGGCTGTGCCAGGGAGCGGTCGAGAATCGAGATGGTGAACGGGGACCCTATTCGATATCCCATGTTTTGCGTCGTTTACCATGACCCATGCTACCGCCACGTTGCCGGTGTCCCTTAAAGACAGGCCCCCGGTATGAATGGGCGCAAATCGGCCTCCATGTCCAGCGTTAATGTCTGGTAGTTCAATGTTATGTGTGCATCTGCATACGGAGTACTCGCGGCACTAGAATACTATACGACACAAAGGAAGACAACGACGAAAGGAGGGAGGGAGGCCCTCGATGGGCAGGATGTGGATGGGAACTTTTGAATTGGCCATACGGGCCAACAAGCTTCAACGGGTTAAATTAAGCGTTTGCGCTCAGCGCAGGTCTCAACACAAGAGCCACAATATGCAAGATGGTCAATGACAGGTCGTATCGTTTCTGTGTTTTCAAGCGGCTATCAGGACGTCTTTGCGTATAGAGCTGAGTCAATCGTCATTCGCGCTGCCTGCCTTGTAGTTGGACCTGGTCATACTGGTCCGAGCCACCTGTGAACCACTTGTCGACGCCGCTTTCTTCCATTACATCTGGCAAGAAGATAACGAGGAGACATCATTGGATTGCTTCTAGCGAGCTTGCATCTTCCAGCAAGACGGGATGACTGAAGCGGCGTCATGATCCGCGAGAGTGGCGCACGGTGAGTAGATACCCATGTACCCGTCCAATTGTCGAGTCCTCAGGACGAGAGTGGGAAACCCTGCTTTTTGGAGATTGATACGCGGCACCAAGCAGGACAATGAGTGGACCATGGAACACATTTTTTTTGCTTTGGGTTGAAACGAGCGTGGAGAAGGGTGTTGAGGAGTATACTGAGGCTATTGCCTAGTCGGGATAAAGTAGGCGAGCCAGATGTCAACGCCGTGGACCTTGACGCATTGTGACATGCAACGCTTCTTGACACCGACAACATGTCACCCCAAGACAAGCTCCAAGCCCGTCAGTTTGTTGGTACGGTTCGGCCATCTGGGGTCAGGTGGTTGGGTTGAGGCACAGAGCTACACAATACAGGATTATTAGTAGTGTCTGGCACAATAACAGTTGGGTCGGGACTGGTTCTCTGAAGTTCTGAACCTGGGCAGTAGCACCCCAGAGAACGGCTAGAATGTACTTCAAAGTAGTACTCATGGAGCATACCGCAATTTGAACATTATTGTCCACCAGTCGATGGCGAACCCTGGTAGAATGACAGTCGGTGGTTGCTACTCCGAAGTCCATCGCCCGTTCGTCGGTCAACCTGACTGTTCGATAATTGGCCGTCCTAAGCGAGGCTTCTGCGGTTGCATTCCGCGGCCCACACCGCGAATTGACGCAATGACAGGGGCTGGACTTCATGCGGTAATGTGTAGGGCGCCTTTTTATATCATCTTCACCCATTAATAAAGCCAAAAGTTTGAAATATATGAACGAGAATTAGAGGTTAGCAGCTGAGATTCCTATGTGGCCTTTAATTGATTGTACCGTTGCATATATTCATACGCACAAGCTTACACGTTTAAGTCGGACACTTGCGCCAAATAGCATCACCGTCACCCCCTAGGTATTCTCTATGACCAAGTATACCCTTGCAACAAGAGAATTATCCTTTCAAAATAAACACCCAAGTCGTCCCTGGCCCGAGGATTGTTCCTGGCTTCAAAAAATCACAGTAGCTACATAGGCAGTTAAATGCTAATACACCCCATGCGACCGATGCTTAACTTGGCAATGTTCTGAGACAGCGATCAAACGTTGAACACCATAAGCTCTTCATTCCGAATACTTCACCCTCTACCGTTCTGTTCCCGGCAGGCACATAAGTTCAGTCTTTCTTTCCTACGACAGGAGTAAGACTGTAAAGTTCATTCATGTTGTACCGCTTCAACTCCTCCCATTCCTTGCCGTCGACGACCGATATACCACAGAAAAGCTTTATACCGCAGTGTCAGCTCGAGATTGCGTGAGGACAAAAGAAATAAATGAGGTGAGGGGAGACTACACCGACCTGGAAGATTTCCACGAGGATCACCTTGTCCGGCTTACTCAGATTGACGCAGTGTTTGGCATCTATAAGACCTGCAATCTTTTGAATAACCTCACCCGATTTGAACGTGGTGTGATTACGAATGTTGTGTCGAATGGCGTACTGAAAAGGCGAAGTTGTACTTTTGTTAGTTGCTAAAACTCCATTGCTCTCACACATTGTCAGATGCCACTGCATAGCACGTACCGTATAAGGGGGAGACGGAACATCTGAAGGGGGTGCTTCTGTTTTGTCTGCATCGCCTTTCTCTTCATCTTTTAATTCAAACCAAGGTGACAGCACGGCACGTGCCACCTTAGCAATGCCTTTATCCGTAGCCTTGTCCATGTTGACCACGGGTGTGAGTCGGTTGATGTATTTGCACTTGCGCTGCCTTTGATCTTGGCAGTCTCTGGCGTCTTCGCACATTTTCTTTGCCAGGGATCCAGGTTGAACCGGATCCATCGTCTTCATGAAGAATAGGCACTCAACGCCGGATGAGACTGGTTTGAAGGTTTGATTCGTATCTGCTTTCCCACCTGACTTCATGCTGCTCAGCTCTGCTTCGATGGAGGCCTCAATATCCTGGTGTTCGTCCCCTTGGGCAATTTCGTCGTCGTTTGCCGGAGGCTCAATACCATACATTGTCTTGCCGTACTTTGAACATTTTAGTCAGTCAGAAACTTCATGCAACTCTTCTTGGGTGAGGGGGGAGAGAGAGAGAGAGCTGTGTCCGAGGAATTTACGACCAATCGTTTCTTACCTCAACACAAAGCTCTTGAAATTCCCTTATTGCTCTGTATTTCATTCCTCTCGCGAACGTCACCCATATGCCTTGATCGCCTATGGCAAGTGTTGTTCCCAGTTCCACCTTCTCGGCTATTTTAGCCTTTTGATGAGGAGTTTTCCATCTTCCAGCGCTGCCCCCCTAACGTCATCCCATGGGAAATGTCAGCTTCGAAAGTTCCACGTCAAAGCAGTGCGCTTGTACTTGGAGCTCAGCATCACTCGTCATTCGTACCTTGCTCTTCTTGTGGGCAGGCTGGGTACTACCGTTGGCTGGCACAGGGCCATCTTTACGTTTTCGCGACGTGGAATCCATGCGGCGCAAGGGTCTGGTGCAGATATCAAAGGCTAAAATGTGAATGAGCCTCACGACTGTTGAAGGTGATTGAATGGGATATGAGCTTTACCCTCTCCCTATCTAACTTGCTGCTAGCGACGGGCGTTTTCTGCTTCGGTCTTGTGTCATTTTCTGCCTCTCTTTTTCTTTCCCTTTTTTTACTGGGCCGCATCGTCTCCTCTGTCTACACGCACTGTACTGTGAAGTGGGTCTGGTCCTCACCACAGCGCGGAAGGCACACACACTCTGGCTACCCTGTGCTCGGTTTCACCCCGTAAATTGTGTTTTTGTTGTGTGGTTTTTTTTTGGCATGGTTGTCATGGGACAAAAACCAGGTGATTTTCCCAATAATCACGGGCGACATCACCTTTCACAATGTGGTGCTGGTAGAAGGCGCTATCTTGATTGCAACTAAACTCATGCATTCATTGCTTATCACTCCTTCCTTGCATTTGTTCTGGCACTAGCCTCGGCCGTCATCACCAGTGATCTCGGCGCATCTTTCTTTGGCATATATACCTCAACAAGTTGCAATTCGTTCGCAGCCTTAAAGGAAGGCTTTGCAAGCAACTCGTTCAACTCATCCTTTGTTTTCACAGCAAACTTCTGAGCCTTCCCTTGACCGCCGAAAACATCAACAAGGCCCCGGTTGTCCCATTTAGCAATATCATTGTAGCCTGCATCCATACCATGGATAAATCGCTCAATAGTGAAACCCTCGTTACAAATGACAAATCTGTATGCAAGTCAGTATCCTGGCATGACAGAGTTGCTGCTGGGCTCATTCACCGAGGGGAACTCACATGATCGGGTTCAGCTCATGGCGTATCATGGTGCTCAGTTCCTGAGCAGTCAATTGAAATGAGCCATCCCCAACAAACAAAATGGTCCTTCGCTTCTCACCCATATCCTTGGCGGCAAGTGCGGCTCCTTGACATGCACCTACTGACCATCCTATACTACCCCAGAGAACCTGACTCAGCGCCGTTACCCCGGAGGGAAACTTGGTGTCCCAGATACCAAAATTTGCAGTCCCTGTTTCTGTGACAACAATGTCATTATCAGTCAGGAATTCGCCAAGACGTGGCCAGAACCAAGCCTGAGTTATTGTCGCTGATCCATCGTGGTGTTCCCTCGCCTCATTTCGAACGGCGGGGGAAGCGCGGATGTTGAGCTGTTTAGGATCAATTCGCTTGACAACTTTCTGCAGAACTCCCTTCATCCTCACCCCAGGATATGTCGAATATTTCACAACACAATGGTCACTGTGAAGGTCGATGCTGTTGAGCTGCGATGTTCTGTAAGAGAAGCCAGCCGTATTGAAGTCACTCTAAACACCGTGTGTTAGCATCAAGACTCATATTTTCGGGATGGGTAGGCATCAATACCTTCAAAGCGCCAATAGACACAACCAGATCCGATGATTCCACAATATCCTTCACTTCTGGAGGGTGTGAGCCGTCTCCAGCATAGACACCACCAAAGTTGTCATGCTGTTCATTGACAGCACTCTTGCCCATTGGGGTCACAAAGACAGGCAGATTTGACTTGGCCAAAAGATCATGAACCTCTGGAAGCACACGGTGACGCACGGCACAGGCGTCAACGAGCAGCACCGGGTTCTTGGCAGCGTTGAGGTATTTCATGATGACATCAACAACATAATCCTCCTTTTCTGGATCATTCTGTGGCTCCGTCAGGTCAATCGGCCGGTCAAGTCGTGCCCCTTCCACCTTGGTTTCGGCCATGTCCGTTGGTAGGGTGATATAGACGGGTCGCGATTGAACCCAACACTCACGCAAAGCATGATCAATTTGGTCCGCAATGTCCGATGGGCTATTTAACTTGGCAACCTGGCATGAAATTTGAGAACTCATGTTGGCGAACACGTTGAAGTCCCCATTGCCAAGGGTGTGATGCAGAAGCATGCCGTCTCGTTGCGAGAGCGTCGACGGGTACCCGACAATATGGACGACGGGTATACGCTCAGAAAAGGCCCCCGCGACACCATTGATGGCAGACAGCTCTCCTACACCGAATGTAGTGAGGAGCGCACCGATCTGCTTTACACGGGCGTACCCATCCGCAGCGTAGGCTGTAGGGAAAAACATAAGTCAGAACTGGTTTCTCTCTCGTCCTTGAGCCGCCCAGGGCTTCACCACAAACAACACGGCCCATTATAGCGCAGACAAGCTTCCTCGTCGGAGCCTACACAAGAACTTACCGGCGTTCAGCTCATTGACACTGCCAACCCATTTCAGTCCAGATTTGGGAAGATAGTCGAGTGCGACAAGATTATAGTCGCCGGGGACACCATGTAACGAGCGAACGCCAACCTCATAGAGCCGCCGGAAGAGATATTCCGAGACATCAATGGGTTTGCGCAGGCTTTGAACGCGTATGTCGGCCATGGTCGATGGACTGTTGCATCAGATTTTTAGGTGTCTAGTCACACAACAGAAAAAGACTGGTTGCAAGCCGAAGATGGAAGGGTGGTTGTGTCCTTCCAATCTGCTGTGCACCTCATCAAGAACGACGGCATCTGGATGCGAATGAGCCGGTGCTCCCGGAGCTTTGGCTGTAGAGTGGAGATGTTCTGATGGAGCGTAAAGTATATATGTAGGCTGCATGATCTCATCATCCACTATACATCGCGGTGAGCTGATAAGCGTCTGTGGACAGCTCATTACTTTCGCGTCTCGCCACTTGGCGCCATGGGGCGGTGGATGGTTGGATGACCGTTTTATTCCCGTTCCTTGGAACATGTAATGTCGCATCTCACGGTCTCCTCCGTTATATACGGAGTAGGGCTAGGGACTGATGCTCTCGAGCGCAGGACATCTTATCTCAGCTATCAGCTGATGGGATATGGACAAGGAAGCTCGCTTCCATAGGTACTTGCGCTCCAAGAGCCAACGGAGACATGTGTGATGATGTATCCAACCGCGTTACGGAGTATTGGTCGCTGGCATTGATGACCGAGCTTGCGATCGCCCGGAATGAGCAAAGTAATAGTCATAAGGCGCCGCCAAGAGGCAGTGCATTCAAGAGCATTGCGTACCAAAGAAAGTTGCTCAGATCGGTGCCAAAGATCAGGAGCTTGGAACACCTCAACCTTGCGCATGATTTTATCCCCACTCGACTACTCGGTGCTTATAGGATTGGGTGAGGTAGTTAGTGTAATATACAAAAGTATGCCAGAGAGGAGAAAGTATACCAATCTAAGTCTATATGCCTGTTGCCGACCCAATGTATGCGCCCTTGTTCTCGTCAATATCGTACAGCTTGCGAATGCGCGCTGTTGAGGCTGGAGACCTCTACTCGCTGTCTACACGGCCTCCAAAATCAGCTGCCGTGTCATGCTGTCCCCTTCATTGGTATATCCTAAAAAGCAAAAATGCAAATCTAGTCGACCGGCTTGTGAGTTGACAGCGTATTATTCTCAGTCGCATCGTCCATCTTTCCACCCCGTGCGCCAACGCTCCTGCCACCGTGAACAGTCAAATTCTGGTTTGCCCAACTTTCGGTTGACGTCGTTGTGGGCACCGCATAGCCATTTGCCAAAATCGTCGCGACTCTCAACCTTCGGTACCTCCCGTCCAATGTATGTTCTGAAATCTTCGGCACAAACCCAGCATGGGTACAATTTGGAGAAGAGCTTGACAAAGCTCAAAAGATCCGACTGTTGTGACATAGATGGCGACTCGGGATACGAGGCCGCTATAGAATGAAGGAGCGTCCATGTTCCGCGGCCCAGGGCTTCCACATCCGGAGGGCAATCTGATGGCGGATTACTTGGCTGCGACATATCTGTGGCCAATGTCTTGTTGCTACCCGCTGGGTTGTTTTGGCGGGCATTTTCCTTGGTCATGGCAGCCCATGCAGCAAAGGATGTGCAGCTTCGACAACTGAAGTGATTATCAGACAATCAAGATTCTTATATTTGCAATTCAACGCCTCAAAGGCGGAAGGCAAGGTTCACTCACGGCTTGCCGTCTTTGCCCAAGACAATTCCCTTGGGCAGTTTCTTGGGTTGATGGTCTCCGTTCGCAGCTTTCAGTGGCGCCACGACGGATTCACTCCCGCGTGCATCATCCTCCATGATCAGCTGTCCAGACCTTCCTCCGATTGGCGGTCAATGTCGAAGCTCTACAGTGGCTTTATATCTCTCTCAGAGTATGATGCGATGTTGAGAAAGAAGTCAGTTGATGTGAAGATTATTTGTCAGCCGCCAGCCGCCGATGGTGGCTGCAGCTGGGCAATGGAGCCGACTGGAGTCCTTACATCGTCGCGTGGGGAACGAGGACCCCCAAGTCGAGTTATTATCGATAAGCCACAGTGCTAACAAATTGCCCACCACTATCTAAGTACTTAGGTACCTAAGGTCGGTTCTAATTGTAGAGTCCTTTGCGAGGTATCCCGCCATTGCTTCCATGTTTTAATGGTGTTACGGGATTCTCTAAGGCGATGCAATAGAATTTCGACCTGCTTGATACTTTACGCGACTTTGGCTGCAATCTTGCAGAAAGAAAATAGCAGCCTATACGCCGCCGTTATACAACCAACTCCGAGCATGGCATCACAATCTCTGGATACCGAGTCAGGCGATAGAGCATCTTCAAAGGTGCCCATATTGCTTCTCAAAACAAGGTCAACACCAAGTGATGCTTATGAGGAAATCTTGACAACTTCAAAGCCCAAGAACGAGTCACTTGGCCGAAAGCTTGACCCTCAATTTGTCCCTGTGCTACGGCATCGGCTTGATGAAGGCGGGATGCAGAGAACAAGATCCTTGCTCCAAGCGAACGAGATCGGCGATAGACCAGGTTGTAGGTATGGAGGAATGATATTTACGTCTCAGCGAGCTGTGGAGGCGTTTACCAAAGTGGTCAACGACGAGAGAGGTATGATACACCATGGCCTCTACTCCTACTCTGTGCCATGGCCAACCGGCAAGCCCTCTTAACCCCCAATGTGTCACCCACGGTGCTGATACCAAATATGAAAATGTGCAGGAGGACATAGAGAATCGCCGTTTCTGCAAAATACGCCAATATACAGTGTCGGGCCCGCGACTACCCGTGCGTTAAGGGCTATCCAAGTAGAGCCTCCGCTGCAAATATTCGGCGAACACACGGGCAATGGCGAGGCTCTAGCGGCATATATTCAACAGCACTATGGACAGTGGTATCGTGATCGCGAAGTCAGGCCTCCCCTTCTATTCCTGGTCGGTGAGCAACGCCGTGACGTCATCCCTAGAGTCTTGATGGACCCCAGTTTACCACAGGGCGAAAGGATCATTGTCGATGAGGAGGTGATATATGGCACTGGCGTTATGAAATCATTTTCAGAAGAGTTCGAATCCATACTGAATGACACCCGACATGAACCTGAGCGGTGGGTTGTTGTATTCTCCCCCACGGGGTGTGACACCATGCTTCGAGGCTTGGGACTGCTTGATGAGAGTAGTGGGAAAGTCAATTTAGAACATAGGGATGGTAGGACTTTTATTGCAACAATCGGCCCAACAACGAGGGCGCATTTGGTCAATCGCTTCGGGTTTGAGCCAGATGTGTGTGCCGAATCACCCAGCCCGGATGGGATCCTGCATGGTATTACAAAGTTCACAACAAGCCGCACCTGAAACCGGCGCAACCATACTCTTTGTTGTTTTTTGAGACTATTTGAATTCTATAGCTGTCAAAAGACTCTTGCATGTTGTCGGCTAAACCACTTGCAAATCACGCCCTCCTTGTATTCTCCAGGGTATCCGTTTTGTATTCCTCTCTCTGGCGCTCACCCCCCCGTTGCACTTTGACTTCCGTCCTCCCCAAACAATGTGTCTTTCGGGAGCGATAATCGACTGTTGATGACAGTCTGCTGTGCTGTCTAACAGCATATTTTGAAGGCATACCGCACACTTGCGCTATAGACCTTGCAATTGTATAAAAAGTAACTAGCCATCCCACGCGAGCAACATCGCGGAGGTGTATTGAAAACCCAAGGTGGACAATTATGCACCAAGGACCCATAGCTCGACACCCCAGACACCAAACTTTTCACCCGCATCGCTAAGCGGCTCGTTGCCGAAAGTCTCGCATTGTGAGCTGTGTCCAATATTCAGGGAGTCGTCGAGCCAAAGTCCGTAGTGCCCACCACCGGAGCCGACGGAGACGAAACCCGTCTCGCAATTTATGTAACAATCATTCAGGCCGCTATACGGAAATGCTTTGAATCGTACGGACTCAGACGGGGTGGAAGTCCCGCTCTCCGACGACGGTATTGGCGCGAGTGTCGTGCTTCGAGTAAGGTTCGTTGTATCGGCTGATGGGGGCAAGGGGAGGGAGGCGAGAATCGAGGCTTTCCAGAGAAAGCATTCCCCATTGCCAAAGTACGAAGGAGATGGATGAAGATACTCTGAGAGATATGCTCCGAAGGTCTGCATAGTTTTGCCAGCCACAACATGTTGTAAGCACATGTAAGTCCTGATAGGAGCATGACGTCGCTAACGACTCTTTTCATGATACGATTGGGAGAGGAAAAAACAACAACAAAAAAACAAGAAGGACAGGAAGAAGAGAAAGAAGTAATGACAAGTGCAGACTCACCCCGCCTTCTTGGTCTTTGACCACAAGCACAAAGCCAACTCTGAGGCCCTCATAGTGCCGGCATTTCTGATACAATGTAGACAAACTAGCCCCGTCCTGCTCAAGACTGTAAACTAAATGCCAATCGTCGACAATACGCAGCCTCTCCGGGACCATGGTCCGGATCTCCTCTGCAATAGCACTGGTCAGTAACCGGGCTGAGCTCGGGGTATTGTCGCGATACCCATGTAGGGTCAGCGGCTCCAGCGGAGGAGGGCGAAATGGACTGGCGTTAAGAGCACGCCGGCCGCTTGGGGTGAAGACGCCATTTACGCCGTCCTTGTCTCGGTCGTCGTTGGTATCTGCTTCGCTCCCGAGCCTTGTGTCTTCGGTCGAAAAGCGCCGGATCAGCCCCGTCCACATGCTGCCCAGCTACAGACGTGAATGCGGGCGGGGATGGCGGGGAAAGAGAGTGCGGTGTATTGGTGTTGCCAGGATGGCCCGTTGCTCTGATTTCCCCTAGCTCGTAGCCTGGAAGGGGATATCGGTGGGATACATGAAGAATGTAGGTTTGGAGGTGAATCGAGGGCGACATAGTTGCAGAAGGGAGCCACAGTGGAGATGATTACATGCTCGGTATTCAGACTGAATGCGTGCCCTGGGTAAGCTCCAGTGTTTGTGCAGGATAAACACGGTAACCACTCTGCCTCAGGCTGGGTGCAGTGCGTAGGCATAAGAAACTGTCGGTGCGAATTGCTGCAGGCCAAGACGTGAGTCTCTGCCTGATGCAAATATTTCAATCACGAGATGGAAACCAAATAGTGAGCAAAGGATGACTGGAGTAGCCATGCATTTTTTTTAAGAAACGGTTTTCGGCGACTGATGCATTATTACATCAACAGCGTTATACTAATGTGGGGTCACGAGTGTAGAGATATTTTGTCGATGGAGTCTGGACCAAGACTAGAAGCATTAAAATGATCAAATCCTTCTAGTCTACTCTGTACTTAGAGTAACTTGAGAACCTGAGAAAATGCCTTGATTTCTATGCAGGCCGCCAGTGGACAATGGTTGTCAGATGACTCCCGTGTAGAGATACCTGGATATTGCAGCCTCCACCGCAGAGAAGTTTGCAGCAGAGTCCAGTCGCAACTGGCTGGCAGTGACATTCCGACCCCATCTGCCCAGGTCATGGTGGCCTTACTGCGATGTCCCCAATATCATAGTACATGTTTCTGGTAAAATTCCCGACACAACCGATAACAGTCACACAATCAATCTGCCCTGTGGGCTCTTCTTTGCTGCAACCAACGCTGAGATATTGTTCATGGCGTGTTACGGCTCTATTTCTAGCGATTCCGCAATTGCTCCGTCACATACCAGGCCAGTCCATGACCTACACAACAGAAGCTGGTGTCTCCACGCTGGATATTTTGTGGGTTTTGAGCTTGGAGCATTGTCTCAAGTTTCCAAGGAAAGGCAACATCAGTTTTTTTCTTCTTGTTTTTTGTTTTTGAGAGAAAAAAAGAGAAAAAGAAAGAATATATGTATTTTTCTCTTGAAAAAAAGTTGGCTCAATTGTGACAAAGCATTTTTGTTCTGCATATACTAAACTGTTGACAACTAGCTAATGCCCCCCTTTCACAAGCTGGTCTCCTGCCTGCTCGTCCGGCGTACATGGGAGCATCTATCCGGAACATTCAAGAAAATTGCAGCATAATTGCATCCAAGTCTTGCACTGCCACGTGGAAGTCGAGGTAAAGGGAGTACTGTTCTGCTACGTTGTTGCTTCAAGTTCACCCACTCCCCTGGCACCTCCGGTCCCCCGTCAATGCAGCCTGGTGGGCATTAAGATTTTACCACCGATCGAACCAGTCCTCCCGAAGAAAGCCCGCCCCCAAGCCTGGTCCATGGCTTTGTGTCCGTGTCCATCTCTAACCAAGTTCTCTTACCTCATAATCTCCTGATAAATGAGTTGTTTCAGCTGTTCTTTGCTCAGGGTATCCTTGTGTTTGTCAAAGTCGAAAAATTCTTCAGGAGTCGGAGGTGCAGTTGGCTCGTCCTCGGGGTCGTGATACGGCTCCAGGTAGGGATGCTTTAGAGCCTCCTCAACCGTGATACGCTTGACAGGATTGAAAGCTAGTAGCTTTTCGAGAAGATCGAGAGCCAAGTCGGAAGTTTTTGGAAATAGAGTCCTGAATGGCACCTTCTTCTTGAATGGTAGAGACCGGATATACTCTCTAGCACGTCGCGACTTGATACCATAGTAGTCTTCCATGGTAGGCGTGCCGAGAACATCGAGAATCAGAGTCAACTGGTGATGATCTACAAAATAGCATGACTGTCAGCGTCATGTTTCCGTAGCCATCACTACCTCGAAGGCTACCTGCTGCCACCGCCACATACGACAGCCAAAAAAACAAAAAAACAAAAAAACAAAGCAAAACGCCCTCCAGGAAGGCGGGGTTCGGGTTGAGATCGTTGAGATCGTTGATTGTTGCCACTTACAGTCTTTACCAGGGAACAAAGGTTTTCCACTGAGCATCTCGGCTAAGATGCAGCCGACAGACCAAACATCAATGGCCTTTGTATATTCCTTGAACGTTAACATGATTTCTGGGGCACGATACCATCGTGTTGCAACATATTCCGTCATGAAACCAGAATTGTCTTCTTGAGATGCAGCCGATCTGGCCAAGCCAAAGTCACAGACTTTCAAGTCGCAATTGGCATTGAGAAGCAGGTTGGATGGTTTCAGATCTCTGTGCAGAACGTTTGCTGAATGCATTGCTTTCAGTGCGCGCAAAGTTTGATAGATGAAATACTGGCAGTGATCGTCTGAGAGATCCTGTGTTCGGATGACTCTGTGCATATCAGTCTCCATCAACTCCTGAAGCATTGCATGTATGGTTAGCATGATTACCGAAGTAGAGTAGTTGAACGGCCAACAAGTGGCCGAGACATCGGTGACAAACTCACCTGAATGAGATAGACCTCGTTAAATGTATCGTAGCCACGGGGCTTCTGGATATCAAGGATAGAGATGATGTTCTCGTGATTGAAGTAGCGAAGGAGCTTCATTTCGCGCAAAGTTCGGAGACAAAACATGGAATGGTCGAATGGAGTGATCTTCTTGATCGCAACCTTCTGCCCTGACGGTTTGTGTATCGCGGAGCTACACATTTACCCTTGTAAGCAAGTTGGCGTATTTGGCTTGCGGCCTTTCAGACAGGTCTCTGAACAGCTCACGGCAAACGCACTCACCAAACGACTCCATATGCACCTTCACCTACAACATCTTGAATGTCGTATTGCTCGCTAACATTGAAAGAAATCTTGCGAGAGCCTCCGGCGTTTGGAGGGTTCGAACGGGACATGATGTTCTGATGAGACACGTCTGTTTGGCACTGGCGGGGTAAAAAGCACGATGGCGAAGTACGGGAGGGGATGTCGAGCAGCGGTAACCTTTCAAAATCGCCCAAGGAGCCTGTCTGCCGCCGGGCAGTGTAGTCTTTCCGGCGCTGAGGTAACTTGAAGGTAGAAATAAATAAAATGGTTTCTTCACGGATTGAAAGGAAGTGTGACGAAAGTTGCGACTGGACGAATGCTCAACTCGAAAACGACGGACACACCCTGAAATTTGCGAGGCGACTGTCAAGGTGTTAAGGCAACCCCCGCTCGGGCCTCGTGTTCTAAAGTTGACGGTTGGCGGGCAAGAGAATGACAAAGAGGTCGCAGTGCGGCGACAATCAATCTGGAAACAGGGCCGACGAGGACAGGAAAATGCTCTGTCTTGGAGACTAGCTTGCAAGGCGATGGCGGTTTGAAATCACAAATAGGCGACGACGCGAGACGACGGGCCCAGGTGAGGTGAGGACGATGGCTAAGGCGCCCGTTGCTAAGATTATCGACGGCAGGTGGGGTTCAATGTTGGTCTGGTGGGGGAAAGGGGGGAGGGGGGGTTCCTTCAGGTGTCTCCAGGCGCCTTCAGGTGGTCAGGTTGCCAGTGTCAATCAAGACGAGGCACCAGACGCTTTGTGAGTTTCAAGTCGGGTCAGAGACCAGATAAACAAGGAGCAGGGGCCCAAGGGCTCAAGGTCTCAAGGTCTTTTGAGCTTTACAGTTGTTGGCAGTCAGTTGGCGACACAATGGGGCCATGCAAACGACAGCATCGAATGCTTTCTTTTACAAAAAGGTCAACTGGTCTGGTCGCTTTCCAGCAATGAACCTCTCAGGTGTCTTTGTGGAAGCACCTGGCGGCCTTTTAAAGGCAAAGGAACTGAGGGGTCCGAGTTCCACCATCATTGATGCGAACAGAGTACGGGGTACTAGTACTAGTACTCCGCAGCGAGTACCAGGTTTACATAAGTAGGGAGCACGGAGTACCGAGTGCTTACGGAGTAGTCTGGTACTTATGGAAGTACCTTGGACTCGAAATGACAGGGGGTTTGAGCAGCATTCGTCAATGTTGCAACCCGCCCGTGAAGTCACTGGTGGTGAACACTGGGCGGGCTCAATGGTCAGCGGTTCCTCAATGGCGGAACAAAGTGCATGGATTGGGTCAAAGGCAGACACACCCGAGCCTAGTCGACCACACAAAGCCATCAAAATTGGTGGCCAGGCCAGGCCCGTCCCGCCGAAGCCAATCGACGGCCCAATAGCTACGCGGCGTGGCTTCAATCTTGCAAAGAGAAACTACATGCGGTTGTATGTCGAGCCATCACATCATCCATCGTCCATCGTTCATTCGCCCATCGTCCATTGAGAACGGTGCCAATGCAGAGTGGTCAACTCCAAGACGCACCAACTATCGGGGCCTTGGCGCTGCTCCAGAGGCCTGCCCCCCAGAGGCAAGTAGTACTCCGTACTTGACCTATTTATACCTACTACTTAGGCAGGTACTTGTCTTAGTCCGACGTGAGGTATGTATGTACAGAGTCTCCGTGCTGATGCACACCAGACTTAAGATGAGGCCAAAGCCAGCGTCCCAGGCGACCCCACCCAGCGGTTAACAAAGCAGGCCGCCGACGACTGACCAATAAAGTACTTAAGCACTCAAGTACGGTAGTAGTAGTCAAGCGGTCGCATGCATGGCACCCTTGTTCTCCCACACCTCAAGTGCTACCATTCACAGCCTGACTGGACGAAACAAACGTCCCATCTTAGTATGTACTATTATTAAGGCATCACCAGACCAGTTAGCCTCTTTATGGAGCACCCGCCAACCAAAAGAGTTTTTACAGCTTGAGAAAAAGGGCCAGCTACGGAGTACTGGATACGCATGATCGATTGTTTCTATCTCGAGCCAACCCTTCAACAAGCCAAAAGGGGATTGTCCGGTCTGAAGAGTCCAGTCTGGTCCAGCAAACCAGCCACTGGGTGGATCCCTCGGCTGCGCATCTTCAGGATATGCGAGCCCTCTCGAGTTGAGCCATCTTCTTTATGTTGATATATCATATATCATCTTACCCTCGTTTTGTGACTATCCCTTTTGATCAGCCCCATGTTACCATGTACGGGGTATGTTAGATGGCAACATGTGTGTATGTACACAATAAATACCTTGCTGGCCGATGCCGCCGAGTCTCTGGAATGCCCGGGACCTAAATCTTTCGCCTCGTCCTTGACGAAATCACCAGTACCCAACACAATTCAGATGAAGAGGAGTTGGAATGGGTGGTCGATTGGACATTTCTCCGTGCTGCGATCCTAAAGGGACTGCTCATCACCTCCAATGACTGCATGTGTGCAAAGGATCGACTGTTTGGCACAGCACATGAATTCCTAGCTGTTAATCGACCTTGGACTGATCACCCCTTTGGCATAACTCGTCTACACCATGGCCAGAATTTGCTAGTGTAAACAGCCGAAGACAGTATTCTCCCGTTTTTGATATCGAAAATATTCCTCAACATCTATTCTGCAATGAACCACCCACGAATTAGGTCAAGGCACGACATGACTCTCTGCAACTCCTCTTTCTTCAAACTCCATTGCCTCGCCATTGCCATATCCCCATCATATCGTCCGTAGCGTTTCATAGCTTCTTCCATCATCAGACTACATGGTGACGCTAACAAACGACATATTGCGCCACATCCCATCACCGGGCCTTTTGCTTGATATTCGCCGAAATAAGTAAAAAGGACAATGCTCCTACGATCAAATGTCGAGTCCGCATCTTTATTACTGTACGACCTATTCCTAGTTAGTAAAATGATATCCCTCTGGTGGCGGGACAAAGTGCTGAATGCTCTGTGACAGAGCAACACCCCAACAAATCTAGCGCATACTGACCTTTTCTCTCAGCACACCGAGCCACTGGGCCGCACTGACTCCTTGGTCTGCTCGGTCCTCAACAAGCAATGTTTGCGCCCACAGCTTCAAGCTAGGCTCGCCGTCCTCCCGCACTATATAAAGGTGCGGTACTGTGATGCTTCCGACCCCGAGCGACTTGTGATCTTTGCTCTTCTGGATGACTGCCCTCACTCGCTCATTGAAGTCGTTATCAAGCTCAGGAACCCGGCCTTTACCAACGTGGACCTGGGCGCGTTCCTCTACTCCAAAGACGTCTGCAATCAGTTGGGGGATAGCATCTCGACCAACCCAAAGGAATTGAGTCTGTCCGTCATCGATCAAGTAAAGCCCATACGGGACTAGTCGTTCCGATGACAGGTTTATCGCTGGTGGCAAGACGATCTGACCTGTTTCTTCGTCTGGCATTCCTGCATTGTCAGGCATGTCATGCAACGAGTACATTCTTGGGTAAATGTAGCGCATCAGTAGTGGCACTGGCAAAGTCGAGAGGAGACAGAGTGCTGCAGAACGGATGTCTGAGGGAATCTGCGTCGACTTTCGCAGCCCCACGTTCTTGATAAGACCCAGAAACAGAACGGGCAAGCCGCGGAGGTTCGCAGGGAATTGCAAACCACCTCCACCCATGCTACCACCAGCAAGTTCCTTCTTGAATGTCTGCAGGACTTCAGTGAGCTTAGCCTGCAAAGCATCTCTTGCCGCCTCCAGACCGCTGTCCAGAGTCCGCTCTACAGCCTTGTGGCTGAAGTATGCGGTGACAGCACACTGATCAGCGGATGCATATACATCAGACAAGTTCGTGGTAGTCGGAAGAGAAAGTGTCAATACTCGAATGCGGCGTTCACCGTTGCATGTGGTGTGAAGAACAGCAGCTTGCAGACACACAAAGTTTTTATTCAAATTTTCGTCAATGGCAACCTCCACAACGTAGCACTGATCGCGCGGGAATGCTGGGAAAGCACAAAGATCAGAGCTTCGGTTGAAAAAGTTGCCATAGAAAGCGTTCATACGCAGGCCTGTAGTAGCACGGACGCGAAGCACCGCTTCAAGACCGATTTCTGATGACAGATAGTCGCTAAATTCCGACGCAAATTTGAGGGCATCTTCGGGACGCGAGGCATGCCAGCCGGGGTAGAACCATGTTTGGCCGCCGGTATACCGTGGAAGATTGCTGAGTGAGGCGACATCTTGATACTGCGACGAGAACAGAAACATGTCGATGGAAACCTGGTTCTTTGAGCATTCGACAGCAAAGCTCTTGTAGAAGCTATTGGCAGTCTGCAGGAGACTACCTTCCCTTGATGTGCCAAGTAACTTTTTGTCTTCCCTCATTTCCAGTTTGCCATCGCCGATATTGGGCAACGAGGCCGTCAGAATAACGATTTTGCCACCAAGGGAGGAAATGAGCTTGTGCCCTGCCCTGAGGGCTGACCCCATGCAAGAGCCATTGTTATGATTATTCTGGAACATATCTGGCAACTTCTGAAGAAACTTCTCTATGCTCTGGCGACTCTCGGTGAGAGACACAAGGAGATCATGTGGGACAGGGAGAAAAGGCTCCTCCAGGTCGCTGACAACCAGCATATTTGTTTCCCCGTTTTCATCCTCATCTTTCGGAATCGAAAAGTAATGCAAGCTAGTGTCCACTGCGAGGAAACCAAGCCTCGTACGTCTGTCAGCATTGGGGATCCTGCTAAGGCTATCGAGTATTGTGCGAGCGCTGGTAGCCAGCATGCCATTTGAAACCGCGGCATAACTGACATCAAACACAAAGAGGTACACCAATGGCTGTGGAGGTCGAACCATGTATTCCTGTGGCGCAACAAACTCCACGACGGAGTGATTTAATTCGTGGCGTTGCATTCGGTCTACTGTCTGCTGCGCGGCGGCATCCCAGTCGAATGCCTGAGGAACATCGTTGCTCAAGTTACACATGTTGCATCTCCAGCGATGCCCATGATCTAGGAACGTCACAAAGGGGTTGATATACGTCCTGCAACGGCGACAACGCGCAATGACCTGGTCTTGGACGACCGGAATTTGGTCCTCATCGTCGTGGAGCGCGCCATATGGCTGAATGACGAGAGCAAAAGGAAGTTTGGACTTCTTGAGAAGCGAGTTGGTCGTTGGCACAGCATTCAGGGTTGAGCGAATGTACCGTGGCGAGCAGTTGGCGTCTGGAGAAGGGGTTACGCTCGACTTGATTAAAACCGACGTTTGTTAGACATTTTGTTCCGACGCGCTAATATGATAATGGGAATAGCGGACTTACATTGGCTGGCAAGACAATTGGAGGAGGCGGCAAGTCCAGTTCAGATACTGAGAAGGGATTGTTCATGAGATCGGTAGGATATAGCTGGTTAAGCGGGCCAACTCGAGCGGGTTGCTGTGTGAAGGCCTGACCAGGCTGCTGATACTGTTGTTGAGGCTGGCCACCCAGTTGCATACCGCCCATACCCTGGGTGATTCCGGCAACTCCAGGACCGCTGGGTTGAGGACCGGCACTGGCATAACCTTGATCGGGTGCTTGGTAGCCATATGGAACTTGCTGTTGAGGCTGTACAGGGGCTTGCGAGTACTGGTAGCCTGGGCCGGGAGCTTGATGCTGTGCATCCGGCTGTGGATAGTTTCCATATGCCACAGGTTGCTGAGCGGCGGGCATTCCGTATTGCTGGCCGCCGCCCTGCATCTGACCCCCAACCGCAGCATTGGCTCCAGAACCGACTTCAAAGGCCTGGGCGGCGTATCCTCTCTTCTTCTTTTTCGAGGGCGCCGCGACGGAGGCATCTTGTGGGGCGAAACCGGCTTGAGCAGGTTGCTCAGGTTGCTCGGGCTGGCCAGGGTACTGGCCGTAACCGTCGGCGGGAGGAGCGGACATGACGGGAGACGGTATGTGAAGGAGACTCGGCGATAGCCTCAGGTGCTGTTGAAGGGGGCGGACGGGGACGATGAAGGCTTGAGGGAGAAGAAGAGCCTGTGGTGGGCTCTGCAACAACCGCAGGCACAGTCAGAATTGAAGCCAGAGCCGAATTCGCGGTCGAATTCGAATCGAGGTGGGATCGTCCGGAAGGAGGACACGACAATGGAAATGACAGGAAGTGGAGGGTTGAATTGCAGTTGGACGTTGCGATTTATGAGGTCGACGGTCCAGGCAAACGGGCAAGTATGAGCACTTGAGGCGGGCCTTGGCGAGCGCAGGCATTGGTAGCTCAGGGTTGACCTGGGGAGCAAACATGGATATGACTGGCCACAGCACACTTGGAGAGCTGTCCTTTTCAGCACTCGAATTTGAAAGGACAACCCACTGTACATGTGCCCGCCTTGCCCGCCCGAAGCCATGGATCCAGCAGCTTAGAGCTGTCGACCGGTGGCGCGCGGGCCAGCTCAGCAAGATGCAAGTAGACGATACTTTTATGGCGGGGTCATTGACATGCAATTAGTTGGCCTAGTTGTTAGCCACAAAGTGGTACCCAGTACTTCTCGGACACTGTGTCTCCGTCGCGTTCTATGTACTACATGCCTGGTTGGTTGCCTTCGAGCTTCCCAAACTATAAAATGCGCTGAGGCCCGAGTTCAACGGTGCAATAGTTTTTCCGTCCTTGGCTTTTTCTTCTGGTTAAACGCATCGCACTAGTTCCAGCGTTTTGAAGTGTTGAATGGACGATGGCGCAACGGAATTGCCCAAGGACATCAGCTCTACAGTTGTACAGTACGTATGTACAATGCCACGGAGTACTCCGAACACTGGCACATGTGAGCAACTTGTGCAGCCCATCAGCGTGTGACCCCTGGACCCGCACGGCCGCCGCCTCCAAGAACTCACGGACCAATCCCTCGACGTGGCTTCAGCGGCGCCATTGACCTGGCCCATCTTGCACAAACCACTGTTGGCGGCACAATTGCTTTAAGCATGTCTGATGAGGCTACGACTGCGGCTGCTTCAAGTATGCTTACGACATGGAGGGGAGCCCACCCAAGCTGCATCCGACATTGAAGTTAGTTTTGGGGACGTCTCTCAGCCTGCGATTCTGACAAAACCTAGACCACTGGTAGCAGCAAATTATCTACACGAACCTATCCGCTACACCACAGGCTCTCTTCACGTGTGTTACCCAGCATCGATCGGCCTTCCCTTTGCGCAGCTCACCCGTTCGTATCACCTCGGCGCCGTTACTCCGACCAACAATCCGAGACCCTACACCCGCTGCGAAAGTTGTCCATTGCGCGCCCTTGACACCGACGCGCCTCTAATTCGCCGCAGGTCAACTTTTGTTTCCAACTTTGCTTTCGTCGCAGCCTTGGCCAACCCCGAGTAGGCTGTTGCGACTTGCTTGCTAGTTTTGATATCCTGCTCGGAAGCCTTTATTAGAAAGTTGCCCACCCGCCCACAGACACTTGTGACCGACCGGTTTGACTATTTGCAAATCAAAGAGTCCGTCGCCGACCGCCTTCAGCCCGACAAATTCTTCTCCCATCCTTTTCCCCTGGGATATCCAGCCTGCCTTGTCTGTCTGCGTACTCCGTGAGTGAACGCATCATGGCATCGACTATCGGGTGAGTTCCTCCCAAACATGCCGCTGCAATCAACAGTTATAACTCAGCCATGCCGCCTTTTGCGACTGACGCATTTCCACCTCTATCCCCTTGTATCCTTGTCTAGAGCTACATCATCTTACCTGTTTGTCAAGTTTCTGACAGTCTTGCTATTGCCACAGAAAGATCATCCCTCTCGTCATTGCAATCCTTCTCGTATCTGCCATCGCGTGGGTTGTGTACCAAGTTTATGAATCAGCAACCAAGTTTCGCGACACGGCGTCGGAGCGAATGGGCAAGAAGAACGTCGTCTTCACCAAAGACGGCGTGCGAGTTGGCGTAAAGCATGTGCAGAATGAGAAATACGTTGATAAGACCCAGAGTTGGGTCGTGAAGGCCTGGAACATGGGCCAGCCGCAGTCACAGCCCAAGGAAGAGTTGTACGTCAATCCCACTTGTTCTTCCCGAGGATTGCGCCCATGAGGCGCAGGCCAATGTTCTAGTCCATCAGATGCTGACTGCATTTTTCTAAATAGGGCAAAGCGAAGGAAATAGACGTCCCCAGTGGTTGGTTTCATGGAGGTGGTGCAATACCTCCCGCCAGCACACGTACCTCTTACCCATGAGCAACACCTAAATGCATTTATAGAAAATTATATGTTTCTTGGCAATTATGTCGCAGGAACTCTGTTTCGCCTACTGGACGCTACTACTATCGTTGCATCCAACTTTTGTTTGGGGAGTGTTGGTGTTGCAATATGCCTTCCCATATGGTTCAGAGAGAGGGATGGAAGATACGAGGAGCAGGATGTGGCTTCCTAAGCCGTTCTATGGTCAATTTGAGACATGAACAGATACATTTGCCGTTAAGATGATAATCCACGATTAATGGCAACAATTCATGAATTTCTTCTTCTTTTTGGCACAGCAGGACTAAAAGTTTTCTTGTATTATTGGTTGGCTAAAGGACATGGAGGGATAAAAAAACACCCCTTTTGTGTGTGTGTGTGTGTGTGTGAGAGCACCTATCATGAGTTCATGATCGTGGACATGCCAATATGGATTAGTAGAATTTTGTATTAATAGTTGAGCGAAAAAAAAAGTCCACGGCCGGGAATGTATTGCAGAGTACGCCCAAAGCACCCAAAGCAACACCCTTAGACGAAGCGAGCAACCAATGATCAGCCATCATGGTTTTTTCCAAACCAAACTTGAATATCCTTTTCATATTGCTCCATCAATGGTTTTGTAAATAACAAGCACTCCAAAGCAAACAACGAGCGGTGGCGGTAGCTACCGGAGTGGTAATATAACTATGACACAAAGCTGGCTTGGAAACATCTTTCAATATTGTAGAGAAAAGCGTACACAGGCATAGATTGAAACAGAGTCTATGTCTGACAACTGGTAATGTGAGATTGGAGATCATCGGGGATATTAGATAGTGGTCGTGGTGACATGTTGGAACTCAAGCCACGTCTTCGTTCTTCGCTCATCAACATTGTTAGAGGGCTTCATAGCTTTCGTAAACACACTGGCAGCTTCTTGGTCTAATTTTGCCTTCTCTGCAGTTTCATGTTGTGGTACGAGAGGGCTGGCATAAAAACTCGGTGTCGGGCGGGATGCCTTGGATGCTTGCCGCTCAAAGTCGCCGGGAATTCCGAAGGGTCTTGTAATGAGCCCGTCTCGAAAAATTAGCATTGATGGTATGCGTATGTTGAGCTACATGAGAATGATTAGCCTTCGTCTTCCAAATGTGTGATGGTACTGGAGCAATGGGCAGCATGATAGGAGAAGCATGCTAGTAATAAGCTTACCTGAGTTAACAGTAAAGCATACCGGACCCCTAACTGAGAGCCGATGTACTGGAGCCGACCTCGGACCCAAGTCCGCTGAGAGTCTGTCAAATAATCCAAGGAGTGAATGAAAGCGAGGGGCCAAGTCATAAAATAGCCCGATAAGCCCTTTGACGAATCATCCTCGCCGCAGGCAAAGGTAGAGAGGTTCGCACGTTCCAAGAGATCCCTACGTTTGGAGAACCAACCAAGTTGGTAAGGGACTGAAGAAATGACATCGGTGACAATATCCACGGTCGTTCTCGCGGCATTGGCATACTCTGGAGTGGTTCGGTAGTCGACGGGGGCACAGACCCAGGCTGCACATCGCACAATAATTGAGTTGAGTATGATTCGTCCACATCGCAGCATATTCCAGATCGTAGCAACCCAAAGATCATTATAAACGTCTACTCTTCCTGGGTAGACCTCTGCTTTGGTGTAGTCGCCATTCGGTACATTGTCCTCCCAGGTAGCGGTCTTGCATTGAAAATAATCGGGGAGGTTCTTGCACCAGCTTGCGCAGGCTTGGTCCTGCGCTTGACACCGTCGAATCATGTCGATGACGATTTCCATATTATCGGGAGTCCGAGGCACGGTTGTGAGAAGCCGGTTGGCCTCTCCCCTGAGCTCGCCAACCTTGATGCACAGTCGCTGACATTCAGAGGCATGTCTGTCCCTCACTGCATCCTCAATCCACCAAGACACATCCATCCCCGGAGATTTTGATGTGCTCAGACTATGAATAATCTGTAGGCTGTTAGTCTACAGCTTGACATATTCCGAGAGACACAAGGAATTTGAAACTGAGTCGAATACCAAGATTCTTTCTGTGTGTATATGTTTGGGTGTGAGACTCACCATTTGTGTGCGCACAGCAATAAACATATTGAGGCCAACCTTTGTTTGAAGCTGTTTACGGCCTCGAGCCTTGGCCAGCTGTATTGCACCCTCGATATGAGAACCCCAAGCTAGCATTCCCATAGTTTTTGCAGTGATGTTTTCAAACAAGCCCAAGAGAAGCACGGCGGCCAGTGTCGCATCCTCCTTGGCAACTTCAGGGTCGCGCAGGGCTGCAAAGGTGGTCGATAGCGCTTTGGTGTATTTCCCCAATGCCTGCTTTTCAAAATGATTTCCATTGCCGACCCCGTTATTAAGGGAGGCCAATGCACAGGCCTCAAAGGCGTACTTATAATGTTGGGGGACTGTGTCAGCGTTTAATAGGGGAACAACAAACTCCATGAAACCAACGAGGTTGCCATGGCGAGGCACTAAAACATAATTGGAAATAAAATGACACGCAGCCTGATCCTCTAGAGGCAGCTGAGGACTTGTGGAAACACGGGGTAAGCGAATAGTGTGCGATGTTGGTGATAACGAGCCACCACTATCGGACGACGAAGACGAGGATGATGGTGACACTGCTTGCTCTGCTTCTCGCCCATGCCTGTGTGCCAGAGCCTTCTTCGTCGCCCTCCTTGCTCTTCGCTCTGTTGCTTGAGTTTCATTCCGAAATACCAAATCAAATTCGTCTTTATATCCGGGACAAATTCTTCGACTTTTGGCGCATTGATTACAAGTGGGCTTTGTTTCGTCACACTGTCCCAGCGAATTATTAACACAAGGCGCGAGGTTGTGTGGCGACGGTGAGACTATACCTTTATACGACGGGTTCTGCACATCTGGCAGCCCCTCGAGGGCTTGCCGCAGTACACCATGATTCCAGAGGCGCTAGCCGGGCGCGCCGATGGAATGACAAGGAGAAATCAACAACAAAACCAGAAACGACTCTCACAGTGTCCTGCCTTGAGATGGTCGACGCGGAGGGGCCTGCCTATGGTGCCAGAAGATAGGTTCTGTCACGAGTGCGACCAAGATCCACGTTCAGTAGTGTCGACGTGACCAACTAGTCTACTCGGTAATGCGGTTCAATGTCTACAGATGCAGACCCGAAGCTGGTGATGAGACGGCAGGACGGTTGATTTAGACTGTGCAAAAGTGGAGGGAGGCTCCCTTCCTTCTTGCGGTGACGGATGTTGGAGGAAGTTTGAAGGCGCCGATGAGATGGAAGCTGAGGTACGAGAGTTAATGCATGGGGTCCAAATAGGCTGCCGATTCCATATGTCCAGCTGGTATAGACTTCTGATGGTGTTCACTCAGAATGATGACAAGCCAGAGTGCTTTCAGTACTGTGAGTATTGGGCAATGGAGATATCAACGGTAAAGAGTATCGGGTCGGGATAGAGCAGGCGTCCAACCGAGCAAGGTCAATCGTCGGGGCTGTCTTCTTGGGCACGCAGCAGACAGCTGGGAGTGAGGCCAGGGACAACAATGAAACTCTCAGCCAAGTGAAAACCAGGCGAATAATGTGCTGGAATGAAGGCGAATCGGGGAAGATGGACCTGGAGGTGATGATAATGAAGGAGCAAGTACTCGGCAACCAGCAGCGTTGGAAATTGGCAGGCTGCTCTGGTGAGGTACCCAAGTACCACCTAGGTTAGCCTGGTTGATAGTTCCAGACCAAGGTCGAGGCAGGAGCAAAGTGCGGGAACTGGCAACCTGGGCAAAATGGACCGGCGTTCAATGTTGACATTGAAGGGGTCAAAAATGTCACTGATCCGCTGTGGGATGCCCCAGATGCCCCAGTCAGCGACTCAGCGGTGTCATGAAGGCTCAGGCTGGTCAGTCAGCAACGGTTAAGGGTTTCGGGCTCAATGTTACATACTACATGTGTACATACAATTACCAGGCGATGGCCAGCCATTGACATCTGGGTGGGTGATTGAAATGTTCGGCAGGCTGGGCAGCTCAAAGCTACCCACCAGGTCGCCAATTAGTTGAGTGGAGCCGGGGGAGCCGGGGGTGCTTTTGCATGTTGTAGTATGTAGTGGCACCTGCGGCTTGTCGGGATTGAGCAGGCCATCGATCCAATGTTGAGGAGCCACCAGCCTTGGCTACTACATGTAGAACTCTGTATTCGAGTTGTAGTAGTACTCAACACGCAGGTCAACTCTTGCCAGAGCCGCCGTAGCATTCTAGTTGACCGGTTGATGGTGCCGTTACCAGGTGCCTTTTTCTGGAGTTAATTGAAGAGAGTACTTAGTAGATTGACGTAATACTACTAAGTACTTAAGTACGGGGCACTCCCACGCGCTTCACTGTCCAGTCAAGCGTCTGGCAGACCTGCCTGGTCTAGCGCCAAGCTGCAAATCGCAAGCCGCAGGTCGCGAGTAGCCAGGCAAGCTGCGGATTGCGAGATGACGGTGAGAGGCTACCAAATGCCGGCGGACAGCGAATAATTATACAACTATGTAGATACATACAGTAGACCTACCCAAAGAAGGCAACTATCGAGGTACCTACGTACTTGGGTACTTAGTAGTTATTGGCAGTTCTTGTGCAACGTGCAATATGCATGCACAATGCGGTCGATACGGAGTAGAGGATGTTCGGCATGGGTAGTGGAGAGGTGCCGGTAAAGTACTTGACCTATCTTGGTAGTAGTGGGATCAACACTGGTTGTGGGTAACCAAACGTCCAACGACCTATGTCTAGGTACTTAAGTACTTAACTTGGTTGCATGCGTACCTACAATATTTGTAATACGCGCTACTCGTGCAAAGCGCTGTACACACTTGAGTCCCTGAAATATATGTACACCCACTGTAGGTACCTACTCAAGCACTGAGTACTCAAGGTATTGGCCAATTGGTAAATAAACAGCCAGTGGGCTGATGGGCTGATGTACGGGGGAGATCAAGGGGGAGGTCCACGGCGTTGAGGCACCTGAAGTTTGGTGGCCAGTGGGCACGAGTTCAAGTGTCACTTTGCACCTTGTAGAGAGCACTAGCGCAGTATAACCGGATGGCTCATTGTGCATAGTGCGGTTGGCGCCGCCACGCACAGACGGCCTGAATAATGCGCGACCAGTAATAAACATGATGTGTCGGGTCGACTACGGAGCAGTTTTGTCAAAGTCGCGGGGGGGAAGAATCGAAGAAGCGGGGAGTCAGCTGTTGACGACCTCGTCCACTTTGGGATGCCCTGGATCATGGATCAGTGGTGCCGCCAGGACCAGGACCAGGACCAGGACCAGGGCTGGACCCGGGCCTTGGAAATGCCTCGATCGCGGTCCACGTGGATTCGCCACGCCCCATTTGCCCAAGCAAATGTGCGCCAAGGGCCCCGCGGTAGCACCTTGATTGACGATGCATCTTGAGGAAGCACCAACACGAGTTATACGCCAGTCGAATGGAGTACAGACGCGTCACGAGCAAGACGAGGCATTCAACGACAAATGGTGGGCTCGGCCCGGCTGCGTATGGTTTATCCAGCACACGCACGAGTATTGGGTCAGATCCGTCGAGCTGGCATTGTTTGACTCCCTTGGTCTCCGTACACTGACTGCCTTTTGCTGGGCGCCATGTGTGGCGGTCGCCGACATGGAGTAGCGCATCGCGCCGAAGATGATTCGCACCGCACGGAGGCGTGTTTCAGCCCAGTGGCCTTTTAGGATAGACGTGCGTATGTACAATGTATTATGTAGCGCGCAAATAGTGTACTTAAGTATACTACTACTCCGTACGTACACATACTAATTGAAACAACCAGTGATGATCTCAGTGCTGTCTCTTCCTTGCATGTTCATGCGGCTAATGGTTGGCTGTGGCATCGGAATATGTCTTGACGTTGTTCCCGAACCGGATCACAGCCTGCCATGGTTTCTTGTCAATTTGATCTCCGAGAATCCTGAAACCCTGTCTTGAGGAGCTTGCAATGCCCGCCTTGGGCAGATGGTCATCTATTTACCCATTCACTGCAGAGCTTCTTCTGCCGGGTTCGGTTTTTGGCTTGATGCGATCCATGAGGATGAATGGGGGAGGCCCAGGCTTGCGAGCTGGGGGCCGTTAACCGAACTGCACTGTCCAACTTGACTTGACATGATAGGGCTGGGGTTTATTCTCCGTCACCAGGGACGGACAATCTAGGCGTGCATGACGTCCTGTGCTGCCTACTTACCTTATGTAGTATACTTAGGCAGACAGATTTCCAGGTTGCTCCGTTCGTGATTGTGAGTCCGTCTCTGTCCCCATGCCGACGAGTGCTCAGGCGCGCCGTCCCGTTTGAGTGGACATTGAATATCTAAAGTACTTAAGTAGATGGATCAATTGATTCAAAGGCCCCAGGATCATTGAACGTCAGGGCTCTCACACAGTGCCCCGTTTCCCGCAGAGCATCTCGGAACCAAACTTGCCGCTAGGCGCAGGCGAGACTGCGTCTCAACACATGAAGCCTTGCGCCAGCGCCTTTCAGACACCAGACCTTCTGAATGTTTTATGTATGATGCACGCTGATCTGTCCAAGGATCAGACAGGTAAGTCCCCGGTTGCCTGCCTGCCAAAACCTGCTGCTCCCTCTTTGCCGCCCTACTTAGATATTACTCTTGACAAGGTGCATCCCTTGCGCAGGTGTCAGTCAAGGCCCTGCTGTTTCTGTGATACCCAATGGATGGATCAATGGTACCTTGCCTACCTCTTTGGCAACAAGATCAGCCCGCGTTAGGGCTGTGATGAGTGCGACGTACGTACCTCTTTATAGTTCTAGAAGCTCTACTACTTTTGCTAGTATTACATAGATGAATCCTTGAGGGAATTCTCATCGTTGAATTTATTCGAGTTTTTTGATGAATCAATATCCTTGTTTCGTACTAAAAAGTGGCACCTGTGCACATTGAAATGTCAAGTACTCCGTACCCTCCATCAAACATCCACATGCATGTTTAGTTCCAACCACTGTCTCATCCCAACCATCTGCCGAGCTCACAAAATCGCGGCACACAAATCGCCAGGACCAACAACATCCGCCCAAAAATAGCCAACACCTGCCAGCCCGAAACACGACTTTGGCCAATGTCGTCGAATGTCAAATGTGCCCACACCCTCCCTCACTCTTCACGGTTGACATGTGCGAGCACGACAGACGGAGTAGCATTACTGCATCCGGTAACAAAGTCAAACAACAGAGTGGCTGCTGCGCGATGAAGCCGAGGCAAAGGATGGACCGTGTACTCCGTACAATATGTAAGTAGGTATCTTTGGATTGTGTCCCTGATTTTGGCTGTCAAAAGTCAAAAGGGGGGAGGGCGTTGCACAAGAGCCCACGCCAGTCACGGTTTTAAATTGGGATATGCCACTAACTGGACATCACTCACACAACCTAGGTACCTACTCCATATAGGCTCACATATAGCCTATAGGCGAGTCAATTAATGGACAAAAAAAAGGTTCGACACCAAGTGTTTCCTCTGGTAAATTGTGCTAGGGGCGGCCGTGTCAGAATCTTCATGGCCCGACGCCGCCACCATACGCGATGCCACGCGATCCAGGCGATACCACTCGACCCAGGCGACTTTGTGGGCAAATTTGATTCAACTATTATGCCCATGTCCCCCTAATACGCCCTGGAACGAGAGCATACACGTGTACAACGCAGCAAGGTATACAGAAAGGGCGAAATCAACCACCATGCCCGGAGGAGCAGACTCGGAGGAAACATGAGCTTTCGAACTCTGCAAGCACCAGAATACTTCAGACTACGTACATACAATACAACCCCTGAATTATTGTTAAAATGATACTTAAACCCACCCTAGCCCACTTTTTCCAGCTAGTACATACCAGTATAATAGTTACTTTTAACTAGTAAAAAAAATTTAACTTTAATTATAAAAAAAGGGAAAAAAATATTATAAGATTTCTTATTATAATTAATACTTTTTTTTACCTTTTTTTTAGGTTAAAAAAAATTATATAATTAATAATATTAAATT